>NW_025953598.1:0-255002 GCF_022495145.1 Xylaria bambusicola | reverse complement strand
TCATGTTTCTTCCTGTTCCCAAAAACCAATCTGAATCTTGTAATTTAAAACACTTGTCGTTTTTTTCCCCCCCCCCCCCCCCCCCAGCCCACCCCCCCCCCCCCCCCCCCCCCCCCCCCAATTCATCTGTTTCAATGAGACCATTCACGTTCAGCATTGAGACTCGGTAAGGGACCGCAATACCTCAGCAGACCGTAACACACCGTAATACAGAGGCACTCACCGACAGTTGAATATATAAACACGGCTTTCCTACTTTGCTGGGTTCTCTTTTCTCCTTTGCTCCCATATCCTCCTCATTTACTATAACGAATACCACACTGGTTCACAAGGGAAAGCTCATTTTACACCATCAACAACTACATAACAGTCTTGTTACATACCTGAGCTATCATATCGCTACAATAATTGCTTATATCATACCCTCAAGATGACTTCAGAAGATCAACAGACATTTGGCATTGAACTGGAGTTCATAGTCTTTTACACCACGCTAGACCATCCCTCATCTGCCGGTAACAGTGAGCGATATGGTCCGATACTCGAGGCGCCGTTTCTGTCCAGCTTGGGGTGGTGGTACTTGGTCAACGGACTACGACAGCTTCTGGTGTTGTCAGGGAACAGGCGTCGAGACCAACACCAAACTAATGGACTCAATCTACGCTTATGATTCATCGTCTGTCTACGTAAATCTATTCACGCCGTCGAAACTGAATTGGTCACAACGTGGCGTAACCATCACTCAGACTACGACGTTCCCCGTTGGGGACACGACAACATTGACAGTTGGCGGCTCAGGCAACTGGGCAATGAACATACGAATCCCATCATGGACTTCCAATGCCACAATTTCCATAAACGACCAACAGCAGTCCGTTGCCACTACACCAGGATCTTATGCTACTATCTCACGTACTTGGAAATCCGGGGACACCGTTACAGTGAAGCTACCCATGCACCTCAGACTGGTCATAGCCAACGATGACAAATCTGTAGCTGCCGTCGCGTATGGTCCGACAGTGTTGGCAGGTAACTATGGCAGCAGCTCTCCAAACGGCACTCCGACATTGACGTTGAGCTCCTTGAAACGTAAGAGCACCTCCAGCCTGGACTTCACTGCCACGGCCAACGGCGCAGCAGTGACCCTCAGTCCATTCTACGACGCTCAAGGGTACAACTATGTCGTGTACTGGTCTGTCTCTGGCTCTCTTCCAATTAGCAAGGAGGCGTTAATTTATTCTGGTGTCTCTTAAGTTGCTCGTTCGGGATATTGTCTTTGGCTTTGTGAGTGCCCCCTACACCCAAGGATCGGTATTCAGGTATGATATCAGCATCACTTTTATCGTGCAGATTCTCTTCCCCAGCTATCATCTCTTCATTTTATACTTCTTCTCTTTTCTTTTTGGCTTCTCTTCATAAGATCACACATGATCCAGCTACGAATCAGAGCGGCGTACTTTCCGTTCTGAGCTATCTCTTGGCAGGCCGGTCGTCCGACTGTATCTTCAAAACGTCATTAGCCTAAATGAGAATCACGAGGTCCTTTATATCTATGGATCTTTCCAGATACTACCACAATGCATGTTGATTAAAGATGCATTGCCCGCCATGCGCTCGGTACCGTGATAAGGAAGGTCTAGATTACTTAGTCCTAGTATCTTCTTTCAGCTACCTGGATCGCGGGAAGCTCAAGCTTAAATAGCTTACCATTCTACGATATCAACCAGATATTGATCAGGATAGCACTATATTCTATTTTTAACCCTTTAGCGGAACATTGCCGATTTGTCTACCCGTCCGAGAGGCAATTTTTGCATATATAAATGAGGACCGTCTTACTATAGCAACGAATATGCCCACAATTTGGATGAACGTAAAGGCGAAATCAATTCCTTAACAGCTAATAGAGGATTCAAACATTGCTATTTTAAAAATTCAATACAGTAAAGACAAGGTTTCACAGAGTGAGAAATGCCACTTCAGACGTTTGCTATATTGAGCCTTCTGGCTCTTGGAATCTCAGCTAGCGCGCGGATTGAGACAACACAAAGTCTCTATGGACAATGTGAGTGAATACGATACTTGATAATGAAGCGAAGCTGACATGATATAGGCGGCGGTTTATCGGTGCGTAATTAATGCATCGGTTTCAATACATACATCTCAATATTCGGCGAAATTCCCAGGCCCCATGACGCCGAGCTCAGAGCTATGACTGACGTGCCTCCATGCAGTATAACGGCCCAACCAAATGTCCAAAGACCGCGACATGTTACAATGATGGGACAAAGTTAGTAGCCATGCCCATAACATTTATTTGATACTCACATTCGTGGTCAGCCCCTGGTATTCACAGTGTGTCATTACTCCATGGGACAACGGCGGAGGCAAGCCAACTTCAACCGTCGTGACAACAACCAAGACCTCCACAACGCCAGGAGGAGTTATCACCATCATCACTACTCTACCTCCAGTAACGAAGACGCTAACCCCCGACGATCCATTCACCGAGCACCGAACCCGTGAAGATGTCGCATCACCAACAGACGAGACAGCTGCCGACGTAGACTCCTCGAATAACAGCAAGCGCCAGTCCGGCCCCGGCACAACCCTCCAATCAGGCTGGTACTGGGTCAGGGCAGTAGCAAGCCCAAACTACCACAAGTACCTCCAAACGAAGCCCACCAACAACCCGGGGACCGCCATCCTCGAAAGCTACCGCACAGCAGGGCAATACAAGATCGAAGGCGGACAGCTCATGGCCAACACGGGTACAGGCACCACGGCGCTCTACCTGCACGTCGAGAAGCCGGCAGACTTCACGCAGCGCAAGCTAGCGACGTGGTTCAATACGACCAAGAACGACTTCGGCACCTTCGCATGGCAGGGCGACGCGCTGACGTGGAGCACGGCGGAGGTGAAGCGGCAGAACCTAGCTGCCTGGCTTGTGTGCGCGAGCCAGGCGCTGTTCATCAACACGGGCGCTTATGCGTATCAAACGCCGGCGGGGTGTGCCGACCAGACGGTAAGAGGAGACGACTCTTTCATCTTTTGTCATGTTTCTATAAATCACAGGATATGAGTAAATAGGTGTGAGGATGTTGGCTAACGAGGGATAGATCCATTATTACAACGACGCTCATGCGAACGAATAGGTAGGCGAGTACAAGAGGCTGATGGGGTAATCAGGTCCCGGGGTATTGTTTAATGACTTGATGAAAACCGATCTGAAGCTCCTACGAGCTTCTTTATGTGAACCAAGCGTCGTTCATTTTCCATCTCTGCTTCTGAATTCATACAGCTTGTGGACGGCCCGTTATCCGCTCGATGAGGAAGGAGGTCAGATTTAATGAAGCATTATGACATTTACGTGTAAATGAGTGAGTGCCGAGAGATAATCTCTTACACTTCATTCTCAAGAGTTTCAAATAATAATGTTTCTTTTCATGAGAACACATCTTCATCACTCAGGCATACATCTCTATAACACTGAGATGCGTCGCGTCCTAGGTCTTAGATGCGGGTTGCACAGGTAACCTTTTTGGACTCCTTAAGATACCGCCCCGTCACAAATTCAAAAATACCCCTTCTTCCGAAACACTGTAGGCAGATGTAGTTTCACCTTATTCACTTCCATCCATCGGCATTCACATACTAAAGTCTAGTAGTGCATTTTCGACCTTCCATTCTCTACACGCGTTTCTCCTTTTCACAATAGGCAGGTCCATGTGTAGTCTATTCGTCCGATGAATCTCCTACCATTAACTACTTACCTACTATGTAATGCGTACACTATAATTATCACACGGAGTGCCGGATCTGCATAATAGTGGGGAACTACAGTCTTTACTGAATGGAGGACATGATCAGAGCTAGCATCTTCGATTTCAAGGATCAACCCGTCGGATCTTCGATTTAGCATCTACGCAATACCCGATGAGATGGAAGCAGCGGTCCATGCTGAAGCCGAGCACATAAAAGCTTATTTAACGTCGAGAGACATACGGGTATACATAACACTTATGGGTATATTTTATGAAATTGTATATACAAAGAATATTTGTTATGTACCGAGAGATACGCCTAACTCATATGCAATTTAGTTTCTCAATAAATCATCGCAGAAGTGAGTAAGAGTATGTATGTATGTATGCGGTCAACGTCTTTAGTATCCAATAGACTGTCCGTTAATCGTGATGTCTGCGCCATATAAGACACGCGCGCCATTTCCCTGGTTTGGATTGACGCGCCCGTGGAAAAGCACAGTGCGGCCATTGGGATCGAGATCTAGTCCACCGGGTCCCCAGATACCTTTGTTATCCACAGAGCGAAGAAGGATACCGCGGTTGGTGTACTGGCCGTTGATAGTGCTCGAGAAGGCATACTCAATATCGTAATCATCACTTGAGTAGCAGTGGGCGCTGTAGAAGAGTACATAGTTGCCGTTCGCAATCTTGTATAGAGCAGGCGCCTCAACAACACCATTGTTAGAAGCACCCTCATTATCCAGGATCGTGGTCGGGCTATCTAGCAGAGTAAGTGCATCGCGCGCCATTCGCTGAATCTGGATGGGCGTTGGCGTATAGTTTGGCCCTTTAGGTCCGCCTGTGCAGGTGGTGGCTCCGCCGAGAGAGTTGCCGTCGACTTTCCATACAATCCAACGGTCGACACCATCGTCATATCCAGAGGCATCGATGACACCACCGCCGGCGTCATTGCAGATCAGAGGTGCGGCCTGGGGCGTGAACGGACCTATGGCCGAAGCGGAAGTGGCGGCACCGATGCAATGGGTCCCGCCAGCTTTACGTGCGGTGTAATACACTGTTGGAACTTTAGGTTAACAACTGCCACCTTGATCAAGATTCATGGTAGGAATGGGGTCCAAAGCCACAATGTTGCTTTCCCCCTCTTCCCTAACGGAACCACTAGAGCAGAAAAAGAAGTCACGGTGAATATCACTTACTGACGTACGTCCCCGCATCCTTTATGTCCAATTAGCATCTTCTATCTTCCCACATAATTCCAAGGCTCTGATGACTTACATTCTTTTGGACATCGGGTGCCCAGATTCCCCTGTCGTTCGCATCGACCCATGAGCCGGGATCGGGCAATGCATCATTGCCTGTGAGAGTCCACGAAATCGTATCAGGTGACGTCGCAACCGGTATGTGCTTGCCGTTCGATGAAGTCGCATACCCTTTCCATGAACCGTCTCCGTATATTATAGACGGGTCCGGGAAGTTTACGTTAAGGGCAGGCCCGTACAAGCTGCGACCCCTGATATCTGGCGTTCCAATCCGCGTAATGTTGGCGAGCCCAAGGACGGGCAAGGCCTCGTTTCTGGCATCAGCCTGGTTGGTTGCTGGTAGCCCTGCGGCCAGCTGGGCACTTAACGCAATCAGAATGCTCTTCATGATGGGAGGGTTTAACAAGTGGGAAAGTAGCCTGTGGCCCGACCACTGTCTGGCATTATGCCAGGTCGGGGCAGTCAAGCAAGATATAGTCATTAAGGTTGTGGCAAACATCGCCAAGATGTGTTAAGCCGCATATCGACCGACTGCGACTCGATGACTACCTAGGCCAAAGGAGCATTACCTAGCCATGCAAGGACTCTGGAGACAATCCCTCTATAATTACGTAGAATGTTTCATGAGAGGGGCCAAGGAGCAAACGTCATGGCCCCAGGTAAAGGGAGCTTTCGAGCCTATAGCAGTCGGCACGTAACTTGGAAGGGCCCATAATACGATGACAAAAGGCTGCAAGACAGCCGCTTTCGTCTACCGGCAGGATCATCTGCCATTGGTGTTGGTAGGTGGTATTCGATGAACTCGGAGCAAACGTTACATAGCACCGCATAACGATTTGTATGGCCAATCATTAGTGAGGCTGTCCAGAGGAATCTCCTGCCCAATTTGTCAATGGTGGTGGAAGCAGGGCTACTTTGGGCTCAGACCCGGTGGCGGTGTCAATGAGGGAGGGCTTGAAGTGAAACACGTCGGCAAATGAGTGGTGAGTTAGGAATAAGGCTGATACAGGGGCATTGTGCCGTGGGCCAATTATAGTTGATGAAGCTGAAGCAGCGTAACAAGGGTTAGCATTGCGTATTGACGATAAGTAGTCACGATATGTTTTCAGTTAAGCAACCTCGTGGTGAGTGTATGAGTGCACCTTGAATATATATTAAAGCCAGACTAGAAGGCGAGTTGGAACTAGAAATCAACTGGGTAATTTTAATCTGGTAATGATCTTCGGATATTCTAGTAGGCTTCGCTTTGGACAGAAGGATCAGGTTCGGGAATGTGCCATACCATAAAGTACAGTCAGCATGCTGTACCAGTCGACAAGGCAGCAATAACGGAGAATAACGAGCGGGAATCTATATCGAGTCGAAACTATCCCAGTCCCGGGCGCACGTGAAATGGTGATGGCATGAGCGACGTGAACGGCTTGGCTTGGCGTAGCTAGGCCAAAATTATGCAAGTAGATGAACTGAAGCTGCCTGTACAGGAAGCTCCTAAAGTCGCCATCGTTTCGGCTTCACTCAACGGAAGCGGTTAGCCTCGTAGCTCCTTGCATTCTAAAATCATCAATACAACGCATGTGATATATCCCTGTGGTGCATCGTGCAACATGGTGTCTCCAACAATCCGGCCAACTTGGTAGACGAACTTTCCCCGTATTGGGCCACTTCTGAGGTTAAGCCGAGAGCAAAATAGGAACAGTACAAAAACCTAGATATTCTGGAATTTTTTTTGAATCTACCTATAATAAACGTCATGCCGGCATTAAGGCGAAAATTGCGTCTCTATGGAGAAGTGCGGGTATATGCTTTTCGCCGAAGCAAGCAATGCCTTCCCCACCGTCTCCTATATTTCTCGGGTACGAAACTAGCCTCTGGCATCCAAAGCACTCTAGATATGAAAGGTGTCTTGCTGGTATCCAAGAACGGTTCGCACTTGACAATATCCCAGTTATCCGCATCGGCAATGTAATCCGGCTCGTAAGGTGGCAAGGGATCAGTATTCTCAGGGTATTGTGTATCCACCAGGAAGGAACATTGTCTTGTGTCGACATACTTGGCCATGTCTTCCTCATTGCGATCATTCAGCCCGCTTGTTGGCAACCAAGTTCCGCCAAAGAAGCCAAATCCTTCGCGAGCTTCCGCGAACTCGCCGGGCAGCAACCCGCGGAACTCCGACCTGATGAATTTGGCATGCATGTCGCGTGGAAGAAAGTATGAGCTGGGAAAGCGGTACCATTCCTTGGAGAAGCAGACGTTGTCCCCACGTCCACCAATACCTTGCTCTCCGGTCACACCAGCCCCAAGAGGCTGGTAGATCTTAAGTGGAGCTGAGTATCCGGTATAGATACCAATAATACGTGTGAGGCCCAGATCCAAGGAAAGTAACAACACTGAAGTGACAGCCACGAGTTTGAGTCGTGCTGGGATCTTTCCTACAATGGTCTTCGGGTCTGAATTGCCAAAAGCCGAAAGCACTATGTGGAATGCGAGAGCCGCATTTAGGGCGAGAAAGGGATAGGCTGGGTACATAAACCTTTCCTCCTTATGGGGCTGTATAGTGAAGATGGCGAGCCACATATAAAATGGCGCGAGGAACACAATAGTCCGTAGCCCGGACTGAAAGCTATTCACTTTTGCGGTGAATGCTTTTTGTAGCAAGAATAGAGGGAGTGAGAGCAAGGCGAGTACAAACCAGACATTGAAATTGATGGCTAGATTGCGGAAATAGAAGGTCCAAGGTTCCGTCCCGTAAAGGTTTGGACCGCCGGTGGAAGAAAAAATGTTGTATTTGACAATGTTCCAGGATACAACCTCGAATTTTCGGAAGAAGAAAGAATTGATCATCGAGTCGCCAAACTATATCATGTGAGAGACTGGTTGAATGTTCACGAGTAACCCTACTTACAAGGAGTAGAAGAGCCGCAATCACGCCACGACCAACACGCAGCACAGTCTCCCAAAAGCGATCTCGGTCACTAAAGAATGCGAATATGGCTTCCTCAAACAGGAAAGGTGCACAGAGTGCTGAAGCAAAAGGCCACCCCAAGATACCGCCAACGGCAAACCACCAAATGCCCCAGGCTGTCTTAAGCCCGCCCCTCCAGTTCATGAAGGCAGCAGCACCTAAAAAGGACGTATACATGGCGAAGCTAGATGGAAGATAAGCGGCACTGGCATGGAAGTTGCCAGGTGACATGACTAGAGCCATGAGGAAGAAGAGTCCAATTCTAGGGTTTAGCGTGAAGCTGACAACGCGGAACAAGAGCACCTGGCAAAATGCACAGAGGAAAGCGAGGGCATATCGGACGAAGTAAAACTCAGCGACCTGGTGAGATGTATCAGCGGCTAGAGTATTGCAAAGTAATGCAGCGTGACGAATCGGTTTACCTTGGTAGGCCGGGGAAGTAGTCTACGGAAGTTGCCTACAATGGCATGGAGAGCGACATAGAACCAGCTGCGGATGGCGAATTCTGGAGAGTACTCCCATGTCTGTAGACCATAGCCGTGGGATAGATAGTGTGTGGGTTCCCAGTAGTTGAAGGTCTCGTCGCAATCTTGGATGGGCGCGAAAAGAGCGGCTGTTATGTTCGCCGCAAGGAAGATATAGAAGGCAGTAATTGGCTGGATCGCGTAAGGCGATGGGGCTCTATATAGACAATAGCAGTTAGCGGTCTATGCTCAGACAGAACCACGGCAAAAGAGCGCCGCTGTCGAAGGCGCGGCGCATACTTCTTCTTTTTCGCATGTTGCGCATCTGGGTGCACGAAGCCCTCGCGTGGCCCAGCCGCCGTATCTGTGGGCGGCATTGTTATAGGAAAGAGAGGCGTCGCTGTAGACCGTGTGTGATGTCTGTGTTCGTCCCTAATTCGGATACGCTCCTGGGGATGAGAGCGAGGGAAGTCAGGTAAAACGAACGCAACGACGAAGCTGTCGCGAGATTGTAGACCCGACGGGGAGGGGAGGTTGCGGCCAAGTCAGAATAATCAGCGTCTGGATTCAATGACGTGTGTGTACCTAGCCTGTACCCAGGTGGGTAACAGAGGGTCTGCTTGGGTCATTTCAGCACCCAGCAAGTGCTGCTTTACAGTGCTTTACAGTGCCTTGTCAAGTAAAAACCCCGCTATGTCTCGGGGGAAGGCAGCTAATCAAGGTACAATTGACCAATGGCACGCAGCTAGTACTATCGATAAGCCATTTGCATGGATCTGCACCCTGTTTCCACTTTAATTTTCTTGAAGACAGGCCTCTTGCGATGGCCATCTTTTTGCGATACTCGAAGAGACAACTTGACATTGAAATACTACAAAGCTATATATACACCCCATGATCTTCTCAATGTACGGTGTATCGGCAGAAATAACCTGGATCCTTTCGTAATACTTGTTTGTGTTAGTCCAATATTGTTAACTTAAAAGTGTTCTCACCAGGTTTCTATGGTAGCTGCATCTCGCCCTGTCTACTTACTTAGGTTGGTATTCGGTGAGTTTGCTGTCTGGTATCAGTACCAGATCTACAAGAATCCATCGCCACAAGCAGCCTATCCGTGAAAGCAATAATCCCAGAATCAACACCTACATCACCAACACCGTCATGTCTGACGTCAAAATTCCTGGACTTGGCAACTTGCAACCCGCCGCGGATACAGAGAGTGGCAATGTCCAGCCTACTGCGGTGCCTGCGGTGCCGGCAGACGAAATGGCGGTTGATAATCCACCAAGTCCACCATCACTCACGTCGGGACTCGAAGCCCTCCTTGGTGGCCTAGACCCTCTACCAGAGCCAGTGCCCGCTTCATCAGAACAAAGTAAAGATACCACTGGTGCTCTACCGGAAACAAACAACACAGCTGTATCAGAGACTGAAAATCCAGCGCAAGCCAGCGCCTCCCAAGAAGCTGGTAATGATAACGTGCAAGAAGAGCATCCAGAGTGGGAAGTGGACTCATCTCCCTACGAGTCATCTTCCGACTCTAGCAGCTCGGATGACTCTGATGAGGACTCTGACGATGAGAAAGACTATAAGATTCTTGGGCCCGAGGAGACCGCCCGTATACTCATGGAAATGGATGGTGGGTCTGACGACGAAGGTGATGGCAAGGGAAAAGGTAGCAGTTCTGGTATGGTACGAACCAAAAATGAGCTCCCTGAAGCCATCGTCCCGCGACCCGAAGTTGAGATCAAACCTGAGATGGAGATAGTTGAGCTGGGTTCGATTGAGCATTTCGTTGGCAACACCGCTGTCATCAAAGCAAATACCGACGGAGAGTACCAAGTCCTCGACACAGGATCTGTGCTTTGTCTTGCAGACCGAACCGTGATAGCTGCCGTGGCGGATGTCATCGCGGCGGTGCGGGAGCCTCGGTATACCGCTGGCTTCCAAAACGAAGAAGAGATCAAGTCTTTCGGATTAGAGACTGGAACCAAGATCTTCTACCCACCTGCACTAGCAAGTCTTGGGTTCACAGAGATGCTCAAAGCCAACAAGGGCACAGATGCAAGTAACTGGCACGACGAGGAGGTCGCTGAAGACGAAATCGAATTCTCGGATGATGAGAAGGAGGCAGAGCACAAGCGCCAATTGAAAGCCAAAAAGCGAGGGGCACGTGGTGGTCGAGAGGGTGCGGCGAGTCGAGGAGGACGTAACGATGCTATTCCTGCGGGTGCCTCCATGGCCTCGGCTGAATTGAAGTACGATGATAATGACGATGATGACGGCCCTTACCGACCGCTAGCTCGTCCAGTAGGATTTGGGCAAAACCAAGCCTCCCATGGAAGCAGTGAGCCTCCGAGTGGCTTCTCTGGCCATTCCGGTGGTCATTGGGGAAATCGAGGCGACTTTAGAGGCAGAGGGAGCCGTGGCCGGGGCGGACGTGGCAATCGTGGTGGCAATGTGCGTGGCGGATATTCACTACCACCAAGACCACAAGGTCAAGACGGCCAGGGAGCGCAAAGTTACCACCAACAACAACCACCTGCGCAACAGTACAGTCTACCTCCTATGGTGATGGGTGGTCAACCCTTTACAAGCTTAAGTCCTCCTCAACCCAACGCTCAGCAACCACATGGACCTGCCAACCAGCAGTTTCCCTTCCCCTGGCCACAAAATGCTCAACCAGGCTTTTATCCTCCTCCACCACCTCAATTCACAGGCCAGTCTGGTGCAAATGGGATGTATTTACCGCCCAATTTCTTGACAGCTCTACAAAATCAGATGCAAGCCCAACAAAATCAACAAAACAACCAGTGGCCCGGTCCACATGGCCAACACAACACTAACTCATGGCCTGGACAAGGAGGCCACGGGTAAAAATTTAGCATGTCGTTTGCTTGTGCTGGGGAAATCGGCACGTGGATTATAGGCAATAGGTTGTGGCATGGATCTAACATTTTAGGCGCATATACTCTGGCCAGCTGTGATGGCGAAAGTAAGGACAGGGCTGCCCAGCATGGACCTTGTTCAAAATAACGATGATGACTACCGTACTCTTGGTAGCACGTACGGCTCATTTGCTCGCTAACTGGCTATTGGCCTGAACTGACAGAGAAGAGAACGTCCCTCGGCTGAACTGTCGATCGCGCCTTATCTACATACTTTGTACGTGTGGTTGTGACTAAAAGTCGAGTCGCCCCGTTTCCGTACGATAATATATATTATATGCTCCCTAAAATATGATTATATTTGATGCCACTCTTGTTCTCAGGGAGGCTGACATGCTGTTATTTTGCTGCGTCTTGATGCGACTGGTGGGCGTGTTGAAGATTATGAGCTGACAATCTATTGACTTGCGCCTGATCCTTCTTCGGCTTTTGCGATAGGCAATATAAAAGTACTTACTACTGTGTAAGTACGCCAACTTAGTTCCAGGCCTAGGTTTAACACGCTAGACGTCCCACAGTTGAGCGACCGAGCGATGATCAACCCATCCGTTTGGTAAACATGGCTCGACAGGTTGTTATGGCGAATAACGATGATATCATGACGATGTTTATGCCGCGATCCAATGACGGTGAATTCCCAAAAATATGTGAACTCGTTTGAGAAGTCTCAGACATGAGGATGACTAGCGCTCCATGAGATATGAGGGAAAATGAAGATCGCCGAAAAGTCCAAATCACGATATAGGCGGAGAAGCTCAGACCAATGGCAGCCGCAGGTACTAGATTAACGGCTGGGGGCGGTCTCTGAGATGGCGTGTTTCACCAAGCAGAGCTGGGGTGAGCTTGGGCGGAAGCTTGGGCCCAAGGCACACATGTATTATTCACATTACGCATGTAAGAATCCGCATAGTGTAAAAAAGATTGGGATGAGCTTGACCCTAGCATACGCCAGGGTAGGCGCTAGAAGCGACAGTCGAAGAGATGAAAGACTTGGTGTGGTCGATAACCACGCTAAGAGTGTGAGCAAAGACGAAGGAAGACATCAGTCATTCCCGTCTCTCGTCTCTTTTTCTTTCCGTTACACAACACGAGCAGGTAATTTCACGGATTACTATGACTGTCCGCCCAGCGAGGCGCCGACCTTTGAGCTAGAGTACTTACCACACCTACTCTAGGTACACATACCGTAGACTTTTGCCGTAGTGTGTGTAGCATCACGCTGTGCATAGCATTCACTTTATTACGCATTGTCGGCGATTCTACCTAAGATCTACATATAGGGCAAGGTTGTCCAATTAAGAAGATCGTCCGAAAGGTGGTTGGAGCTGAGGGGTTGACCATGTTGAAGCGAGCCGAGAGTCCACAGGCAGGCACCTACTTGCATTCAGATCTGTTCAGAGCAACGAACAAGGCCGAATCAGAGCAGTTTTGTGTGTTTCATGGTCAAAGTGCCAATGGTCCATTGCGTGGGATTGGGTCACCCTCAGCGCAGCGGACGGGTTCCGTGACAGAATGCGTGGAAAAGGGGTCGCTTGTTAGAGCCGGGGCATGATTCGCTGGAATATCGTGAATCCTTGCTAGCGAATTTCCCAAGACCCGCCAACGAGCACAGCCCTCGCCAATCAGATCAAGCTGGTACCTGACGACAGGAGGAGCTCGTACTACGAAGTAAGTAAATATCTGCGTGCTCGGCGTGTACCTGACTGGAGTGGAGCTGTGACGAGAGCTACCTACACAGTAGTACTAGGTACCTAGTAGAGCTTTAGCTGCATGTCAAAAAACAGAAATAGATCGTCCCAGCCGATCAACCGACTAACCAACAAACAGCCATCCACTTGTCCCGGGCTCTTTTGTGCGTGCTGTGATTGTCCGTCTCTGGTCGTCTTTGTGCTGGATGAGGAAAGTTAGTACATTTGTATCTTCGCTGTCAAAGGATATTTGTCGAGTGCACGGCGTGTTACTGTGTTGTTGTTGTTGTCGTTGTAGATAGCCAGTTCATCAAACCCGTTGCAAACAGATCCTGCAAACACCTACGGTAAACAATTTCAATGTCTGAGACTTGCTGCCATGCTAACCCACAACCACGCTTGCCGATAGAAATACTGAAATGACAAATTGTAACTACGGCTGGAGGCTGGAGGCAGGTATCTCTGCTGAACAGCTCATTTCTGTACTTAACGAGGCGTGTGGCTAGGGACAGGGACAGACGTTGCTGATCAAAGTATGGCTCGTTCACCAGCTCCTTTGTCATATCAAACAACCGACCAACCCATGAGCGAGCAACATGGCCGGACACCATTGACTTGAACCCGTGACGGAGCATCATCGAGAAATCTATAGCATACATACGTGCATATTAATTGATGATGTAGAGTGCTGTAATGTACCAGGTGTTCCTTTCACCCTACCTATATACTACCTAACAAATTAATGAAGTGACGATGCGATGCCCCGTTCCTGTATGTTAGGTACCTAGGTACATAGTAAATCCCTTCAGGCTCCGCCAAGCCAGCCCGACGAACCAATCATCTGACCGTGATCAGCAGGCACACTCTCACTAACTAAGCCCCTAGTTAGCTTAGCAGGTACCTACCCTTCTCCCCAGCAGAATCCCCCAGGCTAGGTACCCAGGCCAGGTACCCAGCGCCTACTCCCTCCATCTTGGTGTCTTTCTCTCCCTCTCTCTCCCTTCTTTTGCCTCCTCCTCCTCTTGACTCTCTTTACGTCGCATCTCAGAGCGTCCCGCCATCCCTCAGTCGCTCACGATCGAGTGTCGGGCTTCTTCCCCTCTCGTTCGGATCCTCGTTCGGATCCTCGTACAGTTCCATTCATTCCTTTATTTGCTTTTCTCCCTAACCAACCCGACTGTACTCCCCAGAGGATCCATACACTCTTTTCTTGACTCACGACGACTGCTGCCAGGCCTACTCACGAGTCCTTTCGTTATTGCTTGACGCCTTCGATTCACCCACGTACGTACTACAACAAGCGAAGTAACGCTCATTATCTACGCGTTTGCATTTCCGATATCGAATCGCTATCACAGCCTGTTTTGGGAACTGTTTCGAGCATTTAATAGGCCAACTGGGGAAACGAAATATTGGTCAACTCTCCCCATTCCTTTCGGAAGGATACATGCATTGACGGGGATTCAAAGCGAGAAGAGGATACTGGCCGACATCATAGAATTGGTTCATGACCAACGTTATTAATACCATTAAATAGTCAAAATGCCGAGCCACAAACACCTGCACGCGCGACACGCGCACCAGCATTGGGACAACTTCGTCCGAGGCGTTGAGAACGTCGCAAACGAACTCAACCCTTTTAAAGATGCACCGCACGCGCTGCAAGAGAGAGCCCCAGAAACTGTATATAAGACTGTTTATACTACCATGTCAGCGACCTTCGATGGCCCCATTGCTGGTTACACAACGGTTGGAGTGCCAGCAGATACAACCCAAAAGATCAAGTCTGGGGATGATGCAACGGCTGCCGCAGCCGCAGCCAAGGAAACATCGGCCGCCAAAGTTGATAAGAGCGATGATGCAAGCAGCGCCACTGAGAGTTTCCCTAAATCATTGGCTTCAAGCTCAATTGACCTCGAAGACGAATCAACCCTCGCTTTAGCAGGCAGTACCACACTAAAGCAGCAGACACCTTTCCTTACGAGCGTCGACACCACTAGCTCGCTCAGTGCGACAGGTGTTGCCGCATCATCTAGCTCTACGCCATCCGCAGGGTCTTCGGTCTCAGAAAACTCGGATAGCAGCCCTGCAGTGAAGGCAGGCATCGCTATTGGTGTTTTAGGTGGCATATTTGCGATTGGCTTACTAGTCTGGTTCCTTTTCAGCAAGCGTAGAAAGCAACTTGAGCAGCAGCGTGCACAGGATGACGAGAAGATTAATGGGTCTTTTGCTGGCGGCCGTACTGCTTCTATTCGCACCACACGCACTAGCGCCACCGCACCACGGCTCAGCTTGCGACCTGTCACTCAGTTCAACCCAACCTTTAATGAGAGACGCTCGAGCAAGGGTGCTGGCCTCATGCTCGCTACTACCGGTGGAAGCCCCCAGAGTGCCACTCGCGACAATGGTGGCAGCTTGTGGGAACGCCCTTCGACAGCTCACAGCAACAGCCCTGAGAATCCTTTCAATGACAGCGCCCGTGCCAATTCCCCTACCGGAAATGCGCCTCAAGAGCCGCTTACCAACCCGTTCGACTCACCTGAAAACATTGTGGGCATGGCTCAAACTACCGACTTACCAGCAACTCCGACTATGACCGCTACCACTGGAACGGACAGTGCGGCTACTTCTGCCGCTGCTGTTGGCGCTGCCAGTCTTGGTGCTTCGACTACATTGGCCCGGAAAGCATCAACCCGGAAGGAAGCACCCGAACCCCTCGACCTCACCATGCCCATGGTTCCTCCAAGCCCTACTGGTACCGAATTCAGTATGAACTCAGTCGCTCCTGGTCAATCGCCAGGCCCTTCGAAGAGCGCTGCAGCCATTGCTGAAGCTGGTGGCCCACCTTCATCTACTGTTCACCGAGTCCAATTAGACTTCAAGCCCTCTATGGATGATGAGTTGGGACTTCAAGCTGGACAACTAGTGCGAATCCTCCACGAGTACGACGATGGATGGGTAAGTGGAATCGTTATATACAAAATGACTCACATAGACTAACTCAAGACTAGGCCCTCTGTATCCGTCTCGACCGCTCTCAACAAGGTGTCGTACCTAGGACCTGTCTTTCTACTCGCCCTGTGAAACCCCGTCCTGCCGGTGGCCCTCCAGGCCCCCGTAATGGTGGTCCGCCAGTGAACCCCAGTGGTCCACGAGGCCCTCGTGGTCCTCCACGTGGCCCGAATTATACCCCTAATTATCCCCCTGGACCTCCTCCCCAGGGGCGTCCAGAATCTCCCATGAGAGCCATGAACGGCCGACCTCAATCTCCTGCTCATATGCGCCCTTATTCGCCAGCCGGAGGCCGACCCATGAGCCCACATACCGGCCGTCCCGCTTCGCCAGCTAGTGGTCGTCCTATGAGCCCCGGTCCTCGTGTCCAATCTCCCGGACCTCATCAACAGCGACCTCAGAGCCCCAACGGAATGAATCGACGACACAGCCCTCCTGGGCCAAGTCCGATGAATCCAAACAACGGTAACCAATTTCCCCCATCTCAGGGACAAGTTGGGCGAAAGCCTGTACCAGGTCAGGCATATTAGAATCCTGACAAAACTTGATGAACTCTTGAATGACAATTAGACTTTTCTCGACATTCGCTTGCGACCTTTTTTATTTTCATTGGTCTTTTATTTTTGTATCATGTTACAATTCACTTCATTCCGTCATGGCACGACGTAGCCTATATGGCCCCCAAGACTGAGGCTCGAACGTTGGACAGGATTAATTATATGCACTAGTTGCGAAGTTGCGTCGATGCTTCAGTTACGGGATTTGTTGATAATTTCTAGTTCAGCTGCACCCACTGTGCCCTCGGGTTCTTTGGTACTGCTGCGGCCCAATTCGCACTCATCGCTCAAAAACTACGAAACGGGTTTTAAGTTGCTCCAGTTCTTATGGGAGTTTGAGCAGCGGTTAGCATAAGACTTCAGGATTGTCTGATGCTCGCGTGCTGGTCAAGGGCTTTTGGACCAGCTTCAACCTTCGATCTTCCTTCTCGCCAAGCTAATACCTCTCTCATTTTGGGCATCTTACACAATGATGAGCCTGGTCGGTATTGCTGATTTTGCCTCAGTGCAAATAAAATTTGAGTGGACGGCTCATTGGTCTAGGAACTTGGAAAAGGTCACTGGAGGAAAACGAAGGGAAGATGGGCATGTCTGAGGTCTAGGGGACGAGTATATGTGCGGGATTTGCGGTTAGCCTCTGGTGAGCTACGATTGGCAGCTTTGAGGCGCCTCATTTTCTAGGTCGCATGATAGATGAATTGAGTGGTTGTCCAAAAACAAAATGCTGAAATGAATAGTTTGTGTGAACTAGCGCTGTCATCACTTCAGTTAAGGACGTGATGTTATGGTTTTCTCGTAGTTCCTAGCTCTATTCGAGCGTACGGTAACCTTTGCAGCTCGGTGTGCCAAATAACGCTTTTGTTCTTCAGTGGTACTGACTAACTTCTTGGGTCATAGATCTTAAGGATCGCGCAAGATGAGGTCTAAGCTGTGGTAACTTTGTCTTTACTCTCTCCATGGTTAGATGATGCTTTAGTGTGTAGAATGAAGGGAGTACGTGGTCATTCAAAAATGCTGTAGTGCTGTAGTAGAACCTATGCCGTTGAGTATTGTATCTCGTCGACCCATTGTCTTGGATCCGGGGGTTGTATCTAGGTTTTCACTGGAGGAAGACGGGGCGACTACACCGGCGCAAACCTGGACTCAGACAGGGACAGGGACAGAGGCAGATGCTAATGCGATTATCTAGGAGGGAATGTTCCGGATCGCCATGAGCTACCTCAGCGCTTTGACGTTACTTAAGTAGATGTGCGTCGAGGTGCCTTGAAGCCAGAGTATTACATTTACCTTGGTTGCGATTAAGGTCTGCGGCACGTTAAATGCATGGTGTGCTGAAGCTGGTAAGTAGACTCAGCAGACTCAGTCACCTCGTACGAAAGGGCACTCACATTATGAGAGACGAAATGCGCGAACTCGAGCTACAAAAATAGAGGCCGGGGGAAACGCAAAACTAATGTAATGCTAGGCGCATACTAACTGGATCTGGGCCAGGATGTGATGGGGTCAATTTGCGCTAGGATCGACGCATTCAGATACGCACGTTCACGAATACCACGCGTCTATTCGACACGACGATCCTCGACAAAATAGGTAGATACGACCGCATCGTGAACTCAAGCAGATAATAAGCAGAATCAAGACATAAGCCCGTCGTCACATATATCGATTCATTGAATTATGTTACAACAACAGATGCAACGATGAGGGCGCCATGACGCGAAACGCCCGTCACCATGATTGGCGGGGACGAAAACGCATCTGCGCGAAATTGCAGCTGATTGTCGGAAACTCTCTCGGCTGGGCAGACTTCCCTATCTATTGAAACACTACCTACCTGCTTGCACTAGGCTAGCTAGTGAGAACTCTATCTATTGATTTTAGTTTGGTGGGCTCCTTCGCTTGGATCTAGGCCCCACGATATGGGCTGAAGAGAGGTATAATAAGTATAAGTAGTAGATACATGATGCATCGTGTATCGCATCGCGTCTCAGTCCTTCTGGTGGTGCTTGACGCCCATTTACAAACTTCCACACTGCGTCAATAGGCTATGACAATAGCTGTCTAAGCGAAACTCTCTCGAAGCCCTACTAGCCAGAGTCGTTGCGGTTATGATTTGGTTAAAGAAGCAGCCGCTACTCTACCGCGACTCTCTGACTTTATTGGGGAATCCTATCACAATCATATGAATCAATAACTTCGGCTCTTCATACTTGATGGGAGTAATAGTATAGCCTCACGATGAGCGATGTTAAACTGTCACCACGATATGAGATTCGCCCTCTAGAACTCGAGCATCTCGAGTGGGCGAAAGCTATCTTCGCGCACAGCTTTGTATGTAACTTCTTAACCAAGCCTCACGGGAACTCATAATAACAACCCTCTTAACCATGATTCCCACTCGTATCCACCGCCATCACTGCCTACCTACCCTTATCCATGATCACCTCGTTATGCAACCACTAATACCCCTCCCCTCCAAAGGTCTTCAGCTCGCCCCTATGGCGCAATCTCTACCCGCACAACAAGACGGCGCGCTTCTACGGGCTCTACCAAGCAAGCCACTTCCTGATAAAGCATCAGATACGCTCCGGTCTCTCCCTCGGCATCTTCGATAGAGAATACGTCTTCAAGAACCCTTCCTCGGCCTCCCTCGGCGGCGCTCTTCACTTTGACCACAACGACACGAGTGTTGACGAGGACGAATTACTGCGGCAAATGGACACGCCTTTGGTGAGCATAGCGTGCGCCTTCGACGCCTTCTACGCCCTGGATAATCGCTTCGTGGCCCCCGTGACGGGCCGCTTGCCTGCGTCGGCGAGCTTTTACGAGGCCTTGGGCAGGAATGACGACGATGGCGATGACCCGTGGCCGACGGCGCCGGGACAGGTCCTGCAGCGCATGGGCACGGCGACGCGCGCGGACGCCGTCGGGGAGGGATTCATGAAGGCCATGGCCCACGATATGATGCGCCGGGCGGCGGAGATGGGGTTCAGCCGCATCCAGATCGAGTGCTTCCACGACGCCGTCACGGCCGTCTGGGCGAATCCGCCGCTGCCGTTCAAGGGGGAGGTGGCGCGTGAGGTTGATACGTATGCTTTGAATGAAATAGATGCGCAGGGAAGGCGGAGGTTCCCGTTCCGGCCGGTGAGGCAGAGGTTGACGAGGGTGAGTGTTACGCTGAGGTAGCCTGTGAGAACGTGGGTTATATTTCAACGGTGTATATTGATGTTGTCTCTGGCGTTACTGCGCGCGCTAGGCGGGAAGGTTCGGGATTTGTTATATTTTGCTTGGATGTACATACCGCGCGAAGTAGGGAGGAACTGGCTATGCTTGCCTTCACTAGTTAACCTGACAGAATAATCGATGAGATCAAACCTAAGCGCAAGGATTGCCGCCATGTGTCGAGCCTTTCAAAGCTGTATATTAGAAGCTTGATGAAGTTGCTTGATTTTATTATATACTCATGATCTAAAATATACAGCCAGACCTGTCCATCCGAACGTCAACTAACGAGGTCAAGGCTTTCTTGTCTTCCTCAGAAATTTGGGCTCACAGTCGCCAGGGGAACCTTGCATGTCTTCGACAGTGCAGAGATAGCCTTGGTACTGTTGGAGCTGACACAGCCTATTCCCGTGTCGCCCTTGATGCCATCGCATATAATGACGGGATCCCCCTTGCACGGGGACGTGACGGTGAAGTTCTTGAACGTGATATTCTCGCATACCGCGTCGGGGTTCGTTGAACACGTCAGGCTGGCGACAGCGAGGCCGTATTTACCGCTCGTGTAGCCTGAGAAATTCTCGAAAACGATATTGGTTATATTCATTTGCGACGGATACTTGGCGCAGGTGTCGGTGTCGATCTAGCGGTCCCGCTGTTAGTATTGATAAAAGGCGCTCAGCAGCGGCTTGCTAGATTGCGTTCTTACATTAAAATAACATGAATCGATGAAGGCAGAGTACTCATTGTTCGCCTGGTAAAAGTTTCTGAAGGTCACGTTATCCTGCCTTTGGTCAGTGGCCGTATACGTTGATAGGGATGTGATAGGGGACATACAATGAAACCATATCCAATGTCTGGACCAGCCCAGGTCTTAAGTCGGGCACCATCTACAGCAGAAGGAAGTCAGCAATCACTTTCGGGAACAACTGGTGTTGGAGTGTATGCAATCAACAAGTAAAAGAGATTGACAATCGAATGGATTTGCCACTTAATTTTCTCGAAAAAAAAGGGGAAAGTGCCCTCGGAAATGACATACGTTGGCCATTGAGCATCCAGACGTTCTCGATAACGACATCCTTGACAAAGCTCATCTCTCCCGCATATTGGCCTAGCGAGCCAATGGACTGTCCGTGGGTGCCATTGCAGTACATTGTGTCCACATGGATATTAGAGGCATTGGACTTCGGGGAAAAGCAGTCGTCCCCAATGTTGATCCACGCCCGCTTGACAGTGACATCTTCGACGTTCAACGAGTCGAAGAAGTCGGTGTTTTTAGGCCGAGATGTAGCATTGTTGGACTGGGCCGTGACCACGACGTCGGTGAACGAGATACCCTTCGATGTCACGATAAAGTTGGTCCAGCAGGGTGAGTCCTTCTCATGAATACCTTCCATTGCGAAGTTGGTGGTGTTCTCGGCGTAGAACAGAATCGGTCGAAGATATTCGTTGTCTGGGTCTAGAATCTCGAGACCAGCAAATTCGTTCCACCATCGCTGACCGTTCCCGTTTAGAACGCCGTCTCCGTAGATTTTGATATCCTTGCCGCCCCATTTCCAGAACATCAAGCTGTTCTGGAAAGGATGTGTGAAAGCATTGGCTTGCCAGTATGGGGTGTCGTTGGTGAACTTGACCTCGCCATCCCAATGCACTTGAACGTCGTCGAGGAAAGTCAGATCAAGCGGCTTGCCTATAACAAACAGCTTGTTCTTAGGCAGGTATAGAGTACCGCCATGGTTTGCCTTCTTTAGGCCAGCTTTGAACTCGTCGGAGACGTCATCTGTATCATTTCTGGAAGATCGAATCTTGACGACTGGTCGGTGACCGTCCTTGCACGACCTTTTTGTCTTGTATGGATGCTTCTCTCGAAACTCTTCGATACTTCGTGGCATGTTGGCTGGTAGCTCAACATGGCTGGCAACCACACCGGCAACGGCCGAGAGCAGCGTAATAAGATTCGAGGAACGCATATTGGCTAATTATACCCTCAACGAGCGTTGCGAGAATCAGAAGGCAAGAGATACCCCAAAGCTCCAATGAGGGAATCAACAAAGCCTTTATCCCCTCGCCTCTACGCCAGAGCTCGGTAAACCCCAATTTCCATAATTTCCAATTTCGAGTCCCCTCATAATTCGTTCCAATGCTTCCCACCTATTACGAACGGCGTCGCGCAAGGTTGCAGATTAAACCTAGCAAATGGCTAAATTGCAGCAACAGCTCCACGAGGCTTTCTCTTGCTAGGTCAAGCCTAGGCTGCACAGCTCTCCAGGTTTCTTCATCGTGAACAATGCTGTGATTGATGGAAGTTCTCGTGACGGAGTTGTGTGCCAATTTCTCCGCGATGTAAGGGGTCCTATTCTCCGCATTTCCCCAACCTTCTCCCCACTACTCTTCAGCATTCCCCTGTTCGTACTAAGAATACCTCAGGGCAAGGCGGCCGTTGCTATGAAACGAAGTGTTGTGGCTACTAGTACAAACTAACGGATATGAGATGAAGAGCAATTGAGAGAAATCGATTATACTTAGCAAGACCCTTTCACGTCTAGTCTTTTGACTTGTGCTCTGGAATTACGTGAGATGCGTTATTGATACAAGTCGTTTTTACCATATTCCGAAAAGGAATGCTTAGTGGTGAAAATTATACATGACTGATCGTATTCTTCATGAACACAATCACGCCCACATCAGAAACATGAGCATCATGAATGTCCTATATACACAATAAAGAATATCAAAGCGTGTTTGCATCTTTACTAGATAGTATAGTCAGAGGAATGCTCAAAGTGAGAAGACATTAGTATGCTCAGAGGGAAAAGGCTAAATAAGACATCAGTTATCCCATACCATCTCCCTACAACTTGCTATTCTTCCAAGCCGGCTTTCGTCTCTCATTAAAGCTCTTAACACCCTCGACGTAATTCTCGCCCTTTTCGATCCTAGCATACCAACCCTGGTTGATGATATCAGTCCCCTGCTGCGGTCCAACGCTCTCCCAACCCATCTTCAGCCCCTCTCGCGAGACAATGACGGAATCAGGGCTGTTGCCCGCGATCCTACCCGCCCACTTCAGCGCAGCAGCAACGACATCCTCCCCGTCCTTCGTGACCTCGTTAACGAGGCCCCAGCTCAGCATCTCCGCAGCCGAATAACTCTTCCCACCAAGCGCCATCTCAGAGGCGCGCTGACGACCGACCGAGCGCATGAGACGAGGCAGCGCCCCAGCCAGCGCGATAACGCCTATCGTCACCTCCGGCAGACCGAACGTGGCCTTCTCCGTCGCGATGACCACTATGTAAATACGCATAGAGTTAGCTACCCGCCTCTCCAGCGAGGAGAAAGAAATGAACCACTTCAACGCGGTATTCTCATAGGTGCTTTCTTACTGTCACAGTTGATAGCCATCTCCATTCCACCTCCAAAGCATATGCCGTTGACGGCCGCTATGACAGGCTTCTTGCCCCCGCGATTACTAAGCCCGCCGAATCCGCCGGACGGCATCCGGCTGCTATTGATTTTCGAAAAATCCTCGAGTCAGCGAGATCATCATGGTAATACCAGTGCTCTAGATGTGTATGAATGTAGGGGAGCTTATGAGTGCGAGTGAATTGCTAACCTCGGTTTCTCATTACGCGGCGGGACATCAGTATTCGCCGCCTTGTTATTCTCATTCCACTCCTTCAAATCCTGGCCCGCGCAAAAGGCGCGGCCCGTGCCTGTGATGACGGCGCAGCGGAGAGACGGTTCCTCATCATACCACGTCCAGAGCTCGTCGAGTGCGAGATGTTGTGGTCGGGGGATGGCGTTGAGCTGCTTGGAGCGATTGAGGGTGACGAGGAGGATGTGTTGTGCAGGGAAAGAGACAAGGACGTTGGGGACGGGAGGAGGTGATGACGAGAGTCCGGGTGGGAGATTGGTATTCGATGACGCGGTCATGTTTTTGATATGTCTATGTCCTTGAGAGTCAGGTTGTTATTTAGAACAATGGAGGAGCTTCTCGAAGCGCGTGTTATAGTGGCGTCAAGGTATTTAAAGACGGAACTCCTATGCCATGCAAGCTTGTAGGCTACGGCAAGCGCTGCTACGATATCGTATCAAAACAAGAGAATTATTAAGAGTTGAATAGTCATTTCCCTTATTTTTCTTCACTTTCCTCAATTATTTATTTTTTGGGGGGATTACTTAGCACGATGGGCATGAGGAGACTCGAGACATCGAAATGTAAGCAGGGGATCAAGGATGCTGTGGGGCATCCCCAAATCCTGGACCTCGGCTCCTGATGAACTCATAATCCTTAACTTAGGCATCTAATTGGGAATATACAGAGCTAATTGTAGGTACTATTAGCTTAGTCATTAGATGATACAATAGAATTCCATAACCTTGTTGTCATTGTAACGGGGTTCTAGCTTGTCTTGGAAAAGTTACACAACCTAACTTTCGTTTTTGTATCATGGACTAATGCTTGATAGATGACCGTTACTTCAATTTTTGGGTAGCAGCTCGAAGCCTGCTGCATCTTGAACCGACGTAAGTCTCGCCGCAAGCATATGTTTTCATGCTTCGAACAATAAGACCGTATTCCGCGCCAGATCAAGAGACCCGATAGCTATTATTACATTTTGACTCTCTTTAGTGGCTAGTCACATTATTACGCCGAGAGACCGCGTTTCTCACTCTCCGTAAAGAAGATCACCATTCGCCAAAGCTTCTTTACTAGGGCTTCAGCCTCATCGTCTAAGGCCTATGATATGGTGTTAGCACAAGGAACGAACAAGAAGTAAAAGTTTGGAAGAGGGGTAGCATCATACCTCTGCTAACTCCTCCACTAGCTCGCCTGGTTGACCATGTTTCCGGAGATGCTCCTCCACAACCTCAATAAGCAGTTGTTCCTGGACACCAAGATACTCAACCAGCTTCTTTTCCACAAAAGGACGCAACTTTTCGCGAATGACACTCTCATCCAAGTAGTCCCATTTGACGTCCCATTCCCAAAGACCTTCCTTTTCATTGGGAATCTCTTGTGCCAGAGCCCGGACGGCTTGGTCGCGCTCCTCATCTGACATAGCCGCTGCCGCAGTTGGCTCAAATTTGATGGGTACAAGCTGTCGCCTCGTAGTTGCGTCCTCGTCTTCATCTTCCAGAAGACCCTCCACCTCGGCAATTGTTTTCCTTTGCGGAGCAGCACGTTGTGCTTGAGCCTTTTGCGCAGCCGCACCGAGCGACAACTTGAAGGGTTGTGGTGCTGCCAGGGCAGTTCTGCTAGGCTGTCTTTGCTCCATTTCTTGCGCTTGCCTCTCGAGGAATGAATCGGCCATACCACGAGCCTGCTCACGTTCCGCTTCGTCCTTGATCCGATCCTGTTCTTCTGCTTGACGATCGGCTTCATCCGCAGCAATTTCTCTCCCCCTCTTTGCCGCACGATCGCGTATCCATGCACTACGATCTTTATAGTAATCCTCCTTCTTTCGTGCGGCTTCTGCATCGTCGTCGAAGTTTTGCAACCACCGAAATGCCTCTTCTCGCCTGGCAGCGGCGTTTTCCTCATCTGTGACATCACGGCCCTTTTCTCGCTCTAGAGCTGCCGTTCGAGACTTTTCTCGGTTGAGCCAACGTCGCTCGGCATCCAAATAAGCCTTTTCGGCCTCCAACTTTTGTTTCGCGACACGACGTCGTTCAAGTTCCTCGTCGCTCGCTGGGTCATCATCTTCATCTCTATTGTATGTCGCCGCACCATTGGTTACACCGCCGTTGACAAAATTGACGGACCGGTTGTAATCTTTACCTAGGTCCGATTTCAGGCCTTTAGGACCAGATGGCGCATTAGGTACTCCCCGGGGTCCTAGTGGTATACTATTTGTGTTAGATGGTGGTGGCGAGGCCAATCTTGAATGCCTAGGTGCACCGTTTCGCTGCCGCTCCAGAGCCTCAAGCTCTTCTTCTCGTTTCAATCTTTCCATATCCCTTTGTATGCTTCGGTCTCTAAAAGCTGCGATTTCTGCGGCTACAGTCTCCCGCATCTCAGCGGGAATCTCGGAGAGTTCGTCTTCTTGTGCCAATGGGATATTAACCACTTCGACATTTTCTCCATTCTGGACTGAGGCCTCTCCCATAGCAACATCGCCATCCGCATCGGCGTTGGATCGCACTGGAGGGTAAAACAGGTTCTTAATCAGCTGCTTTAACGCACCTCTTGCAACCTCGAGTCTAGCCTCTGCACCGGCCTCATCTGTCCTAGTTTCTTTGTAATCCTCTAAAAATTTTGTTGATTTCTCATCAAATCGAAAGCCGAGTTGTGATTTGTCGAGCTTCTCGTAGGTTTCATCGTCTGTGGCATGTGTGTCGGAAGGTGTCTGCTTCTTCTTGGGCACCTCAACATCGTGGAATAGCTCTGACGCAACCCAAAGCGATTCAGTGTCTTCAAATTGAGCAAAGCCAAATTCCAACTCTTTTCCACTAGAGTCTACGGTTCGATCCCACCGCCGTAGCTTGCCTGCTGTCCCTAAGATCTCTTCAACGCCTGAGTTGCCACCGACCCCATCTGTGATACCATTGACAAATATAGTACGGATGATTTCTTCTTTAGTGGGTGGTACCAGCGACTGCATGTTCTCTCGCATAGCCTGGCGAGCCTGGTCCAAGCTGCGATCCATCCCAATGCCGGCCCTCGGACCTGCCGATGTCGGGGTCTCACTGTCCTTGCGACTTGGTGCGCCAGGTGCGGAGGGCTTCCCCGAGAGGGTTCCCAGGCGAATTACGGGGGCGTTAAAGTTGATGTTAGGCATGTTCGGGGGGGCCTGGAAGTTGGATGGCATGCCGCTGGGTCGATTAGCTTGAGTAATGCTGGGCTGCTGAACGCCAGGTGGTGGCGCCATTCCTGGGGCAGACATGCCTGGTGGAGGTCCTGTTCACGGCGGTCAGCGTGAGGATGAATAGCAGAAGGCAGTATTTCTCGGGCAGTACTGACCAAGACCAGGTGCAGGTGACATGCCTGGCGGGCCATTGGCACCGGGGTACGAGTTGTAGGTAGGCGGCGGGCCGAAGCCAGGCACTTGAACACTTGATTAGCTATGTTCACGTCTCTCTTACGCTCCGGGTTGGGGCCGGGGGGTTCGTGCCGTCCGCCGTGAAGGGACATGGCCAGCGCGTTCGATGATGACTTACCGCCACCGTAAGGATGGTAGGACATATTGGCGAAAACTGCGGAAGTAGATGCCGCACGTCGTATTATCAGGCTCGGGGTCGTGACCGGTGCAAGAAGATATACGTCGAGGGCTAATCTACCGATGCCTGTGTCGCGGTGTCAGGCTCGTGGGAGGTAGAGAAAGGTACCTAATCGACATGAAAAGCGCAGGAGGTAGATACCTAGGTAGTGCAGTTCTCAATTTTGCGACGCAGCTCAATTGCCTACCTAAGGATGTAGCTACCTAGGTTAACTAACTATCAAGGCGCCTGCTTTGAGCAGCTTATCACTGTTATCGGCCAGATGCCCAGTGCCACGCAGCTAAGCCACTGTGGCTGATCAGGGAGGTAGGTATCGAGGCTCGAATTTGACCCCAGCCGTGGACATAGAAAAAGTCAGACATACCGGTAGTCTTCTCCTTCGTAGATAATCTGCAGACAATCTGGGTATAGATACACCCCCAGGCGTTGCTAGCCTCGTGGAGTCGAACTTTTTTCCCGTTGAAGCGGACTTTGAGGCTCTGGTCACGAAGCCCGTCATCGAATGATCAATCAATCGTATTAGAGGCTACGAGTTATCGTTCCGCCTTCTGAACCCGGCCTTGAAAGATGCATGTCTTCTTTCCGTTCCAATTGACTATCTCTATCTTCTATTACTAACATTCCTTGCAGGGCGGAAATCGGTCGCGCTGCTCAAGCAGCTGTGCGCTCGACGACGACTTCACTGGTTCGAGTCGCTCCGATACGACCTCAGCCATACCACAATC
This sequence comes from Xylaria bambusicola, assembly GCF_022495145.1. Classification (NCBI taxonomy): domain Eukaryota; kingdom Fungi; phylum Ascomycota; class Sordariomycetes; order Xylariales; family Xylariaceae; genus Xylaria; species Xylaria bambusicola. Next base: position 227,180 of record NW_025953598.1, on the reverse strand, counting down.
TTGCACTAGCAAGCATCCTCTCCAGAAAGAGCCACATGTCGACAACTTCATGTATGCGCTCTTCTAACGAGTCCACGAGAGCCACACATATCTCCACATCGTCACCATCAAGGACTCAACAACAGAATTACTCGTCCTTCAACTGGGGCAATCCTTCACGTCCTCCGCGTACTATCGAGAACATTGCTGATCTCGACATTCGGAAACCCACGAGCTCGTCATACGACTTCGCCTTCCGTGGCCAAAAGGATGGTCAAAGGGACGAAGAAGTCGACTCCGATCTAGCGCAGGACTTTGCGTCTAGTATTGACATCACCGATTTGCAGTCAAGCAAGCAGTCGCGGCACACCGCGCCTGTTGCCCCTCGGGCACAAATACGCTTGGTTCCACGTACTGGTCGTACAGTTTATGTCGGCAGCAACGTGGATATTGCGAGATCATTTAAGCTGCTAGCCGTCCAAGTTGGACAGAACAAGATACGCCGAGACTTTCAGCAGCAGAAGTTTCACGAACGACCTGGAAAGAAGCGAAAGAGGCTGGCGAGTGAGCGCTGGCGCACGAGATTCAGGATTGGCTTCAAGGCCACTATCTCAAGAGTTCGGGAGCTTACAGCCCAAGGCTGGTAAATACGTGTACATTATCATGAGCATCCCCAACTAAGCATCTGGGTAGACTTTGTCATATAGAGCTCCCATGTACCACCTAATGCCTGACATTTGACCAGAGTAGCCACTAGTGTGGTATGGATGCGTACAACTTGAGGACAATTCTTTGAAAATAGGTCCGACCAAAATGACTTCTCTTTCATGCACAGTGTGTGGCATCCTTCTTCGCTGCCTCTCCATTCAGCCTTTAGGTCTTATCAGCGTCTGTATGGTTTACCTAACAAAGAGAACTCTGTAGGGTGAGCAAAAATCCATTTCGAAGGCAACGAGTGTTTCCTTTCCGTAATCCAACCCAATCTAGAGTCATGCTTACTTGTAATCGAGTCATTTCTATGAACTCATTATGTTCGCTGCCTTTAGTTGGGCGTGTGAGACGCGTGGCACATCCGGCTTTATTGACTATGGGTCTAACTCGACAAGAGTCACCAATGTCGAATTCGTTAGGTCTCCGCCACCGCAAAATGCCACGCTGAAGACATCAACCACAGTTGATATGACACCAACGATGCACTCTATCGATCGGGTCAAGTTCAATTTTGCCAATCGCACGTCAACACAGCCAGGAGCTTATCGTGATGTGGGCGTTACTGCAAATCATCAATCGTCATTTCAGCCAGTTATTCGTGGCGAGTTCAGTGGAAGCAAGATAGAATCTCTTCAAGCTAAGCACGAGAATAAGGGTCAATGGATATCTATAGAGGATAACACAGCTCCAATTAAATCTAGTAGTCATAATCAAGCATTGAGTAAGCACTATAAGGACACCATATCCGAAACATGTACATTTTGGGTTATCGAATTGAACGTGAGGAACATTAGCTAATTGGACTTAGCTAGCAGGGATGGAATACATCAAATCGATCTCAACATCGGCCAGTCAAGACTTCATGAACAGCAATTAACTCTGCACGAACAAGGAAAAACACGAAATGAAGCGGAACATAAGTCAAAAATCTTAGAACTCCAAGATCGGCTGAAAGATGCTCAAGCCAAAATTCAGAATCTGTTCGCCAAACATGAAGAGCAAAGATCACAGCTTGACAAAGCTGTTGCTAGCGGTCCATCAGAACAATGGACAGCGCTGGCTTTACGGTCAAACGAGTTACTAGGCAGATTAGACGCTATGGCACACCACATTAATGATAGCATACACAGCTACCTAGAAAAATACGATCAGCACCTAAGTAACACGGCATCATATCGCCTACCAAAGCTTCAGCGTGAATTAGAAAGTAACTTGGGCAGGCTGAACGAGGAAACGAGGCGTAAGGGCGAGTTTGAAGAGAATCTACTACAGGAATACAAGAACACGACGACTTGGTATCAGCATGAGGTACGCAGCCTTCAGGGGCAGAAGTCCGAAAAAGAAGCATTGATTGAGCAGCTCCGTGCAGAGTTTTTGAACGAGAGACAGAGACTGTACGATGAGCACAGAAATGAATTAAACGCCAAGGCTATCGAACATGCGCGTCTTATGGAAAAACAGTACCGTAAACAAGAAAGACTGTCAAATTGGTATAATCGGAGAATGGACCAAAAAAATGAGGAATGGCAGACGAGATTGGTTTCTGTTCAATCAGAGAACGCGCACCTTATCAACGAAAGAGACCAAGAGCGTAGAGAATATCAGAAGCAAGCGCAGAAGGCGGACGAACGAATCCAGAAACTTCTCGTGAATCTGAGTGAAGCGAAAGACGACTTTAATAACATGAGCAAGCTGAAACAGGAACTACAAGTATCCCTGAGTGAGGGCAAGCGATCAGACCCAATCGAATACCAGCTATTACTAGATAAAATCGCTGACAGAGATGTCAAAATCAAAGACTATCTAGAGGAAATCAAACAGCTTCGTGACGTTACTAAAAGTTTGAACGACATCGTCCGGAATTCGAAAGAAAACCTCGAAATATGCGAGAGGGAGGTCGTCGGGTATAAGCAAAAGCTAGAGGATACCCCCCGAGAGATACAAGAACTCCAGGAATCGCATCATACAACAATCAGTCTATTGAAAGAAGACTTTATGAAGCGGAATTCTCTCTTGGAGGAAGATCATCGGACACAAATAAGCATCGAGCGAGAGAAGTTAGAGGGGCTCGAGCGTCTCGTAGAGTCCTTGAGGAATTCAAAGCATCAACAGTCCGAGCAACATTGCAAAACTCTAGAAGATAACACTCGAAAGTGGCATGAAGATATCAACAAAAGGAGAATCGAGTGGCAAAAAGAACTCGACCAATCATATGAGCTTGTACGTGAGGCAAAGGCGACGGCCCATTCGAGGGGTTCAAAAATAGAAGTGTTAGAGCAAGACGCGCAACGAGCGCAAAGCAGAATCATAACCCTCACTGCTGAACTCGATCAGATCCATGATCGTGACCGTGACGCAAAAGCGACGATTCTTTCGCAGACTACAAAGATCAAAGCGTTGGAGTTAGAGGCTCAGGAAACGCAGAGAACAATTCAAAGCCTTACTTCTGAGCTTGATCATTCATACGCCCTCTTTCGTGAAGTAGAAATAAGGACTCGTTCAAAAGACGCAAGGATCGAATTACTGAAGCTAGAAGCACAGGAAGCGCAAGACAAGATCCAGAGTCTCACGTCCCAAGTCAGTCAAGCGAAGGAAACACGGCAGGTGGCCCTTACGATACAAAGGGAGCTTGAACTCTCGAGGCAAGAGATTGAGAAGAACTTGACTAGTCTTCAGCAGTCTTTCAAAAAGGCAAAAAATGAGAAGATAACACTCGTCGAACAAGTCGCAAAACTAGAGCAAGACATACAAAACACGTCGGAACAAAAGTTATCTCTGGAAACCAATCTTAGAACTACGAGGCAGGAGCTCGCGGCCAAAGTGAGAGAAGCATCCACTGCGCTGAAAGAGTCAGAGCAAACAAAAGAACAACTCACCTCTTTACAGAGCAAAGCAAACTGGGCACAAAAGCAGCTGCTCGAGTCTCATTCACAGAACAAGCAGAAGGACTTCCAACTAGAACGACTCAACCTTGCCCTCAAAAATGAGCAGATCAAGAGAGAGGAGCTAGGTGCTGCACAGAAAACTGATCGCGAAACGGACCGCAGCATTTCGGATTTGACGACACAACTAAGTATTAAGACTAAACAATTGGAAAATGTTGAGTTGTCATATGGCCAGAAGATCACAGAACAAAACAAACTCTTACTACAGCGAAACAAAACGATTAGAACGCTAGAGGAGCAACTAGCATCGGCACAGCAAGAGAGACGAGAGCTGGAAGAGACCATGAAGCAAGCTCTGATGAAGGAAGAAACGAAGCGTAGCATTATCTTCAACGAATTCCAGAAATTGCGCAAGGAAATTCGTGTTATGTGTCGCATCAGGCCATCAACCCGTCAGGATGGACCTATACTAGACTACGCGACATCAGAGGGAAAGTTTCACAGCAAGCCCGCCGGCCTTGAGATTATCTCGCAAAAGAGCATGTACGGGACGGCGACGCAGGTACAAGATAGGACAAAGCACTATAAATTCGACCGCGTGTTCGAGGCTGACGAGACCAACGAGGACGTTTGGCTCGAAATCAGCCAATTCGTGCAATCCTTCATCGAAGGACGGCAGGTGACGATATTCTGCTACGGACAGACAGCCACCGGCAAGACATACACGATGAGTAATTCTGAGCGCGCGGTAGACGCGAATGGAGAGCCAATCCTAACGAACGAAGGCATCATGCCACGGTCGAAAGCGCTCATCTTCGAAGAAGCGAACCGCCGTCGTGAAAAGGGCTGGTTCATATCCATCCGAGGATGTTGCTACGAGGTTTACCTCAAGGAGATAAGGCAGCTTCTTCCCAACAGGCAGGTGAAGACCAAGAGTCTAGACCCAACAGAACCACCATGGTGGCATGTACGCGACCCCGAATATCAGCGGCTGAACTCCGTCGAGGAGTTCGACGAGATGTTTGATAGCGCAATGGAGAGCCGCACCTTCGCGGAGACGACGTCGAACTCGAGTTCCTCGCGCTCACACTTCATCCTCTATCTAGAGTTCGAGGCGAAGTCCCCTACCATGAAGAAAGCGAATAAGGGAAGCCTCTGCCTTGTAGACCTAGCTGGGTCCGAGGATCCGCACAAGGCGAGCGCTCTAGATGATCGAAGCATGTCACGAGGAAGCAACGCCGCCAGCATGTCCGAAGATGCTGCGCAGAAGAAAATTAGGGATCGGCGGCTGAGAGAAGGCATCGCGATCAACCAATCCTTGAGGGTACTCAGGAAATCGATACCAAAGATACGCAACCCAACAGCAGCCAACGGCAAGCCCACGCTCGAGGGTGGCGATGAGGAGAGCTCGACACTTGCCAAGTTGCTTGGTCCATGCCTAGGGCGCGAGAGCATGGTTCTGATGTTTGTCATGATCAACCTAAGCGCCGAAAGTCTGTCCGAGACAAAAGCTACACTCGAATCCGGAAAGGAGGTGAGTGACTACCACCATCATTATGATCATTATCCCTGCTATCCCTCCCCCCCCCGCGCGCCTTTTCTTTCCTCTTGCCCGTCCGGTACACGCCCACTGACGAGACATACTTAGATTGCTGAAATCCGGCTCTCGCCAAAAAAGACGCTCCCGTCATCACCGAGCACAGACGACAAAGCCGAGACACTAAGGAGCCCAGCAGCCCCGAAGAAACCCGGGTTCGGCAAAAACAATAGATTTCCCAAACCCCAGGGACGCTAGGCGTATTTCATGTTGATGTCAACTTAGATATATAATTTATAGTATGGGCGTGATATAACTGTAGAATAGAGTAATGTGATGTTAGAGAGGGAGGGAGTTCGTGGAATATACGATACGAACACCCCCTCGACACCCCCGACTTCAACCAACGAGTGAGCTTTCTTGACGAATTGCAAATCTATAACCTCTCGCGATACAGACATGGAAATTAGAGGCCTTCCTATCCAGATATCCCGAGAAACAGAAAAAAAAAAAAAAAAAACATCGGTTAAGTAAGGATCAAGGTGTGAATTTCGATAACGCGCGTTCCATGTTGAGGGCACTAGCAACCGATGTAGTTGGCGTTGCTGCAGTCAGCGAAGCGAAGTTCAAATCGGCCGACTATACTCTATCCGTGTTAATGGCTTTGTCGGTTGTTGCCTATGGATGGGGTCGGCAGGTGGCGTCTAGATGCTTTGCTTTGAAATCTCGCTTTCTTCGCGATCTCTCTCGGTGGTTTGATATCTTCTAGCCCGGTGTTTCCAACCGGTGTTTCACATGCACATGGGTAGCACGCGATCCGGAGCAGTGCTAATTGATCGACCCTTGTTGCGTCATTTCGGGGACGGCGCGTCTTGCATGTGAATCGCGTGTTCACGTAACCACCCATATAAGTCCTACTATTAGACTGCTGATACTTTTGATGTGAACGACTAGGCCAGCCTTAGAATATTTGTCAATGTCAAGGCGCGCATGGCAATGTATGTATGATGCGCAGAATAATGTATTTTATTTTATTTATAACTATTCGGCCAGACTAAGGAAGCATCCGTGCACTCGCTGAACCCTCCATTTTCCGTCCCTTGCTCCCAAAATACCAGCACCGGCCAAAGTCACCATTCCATCTGTCCGTTGCGTCGTCATCTCTTTTTCGCATTTAATCAACTTCCTGTCTCGGGATATCGCCCGAATACACCGTGTTGATCCCAGTAGATCAAAGTATATGGGGTATCTTGCACATACGCAACACCAAATCAACTCTTACAACCTCCAGCCAGTGTTTGCTGTAGCTCCGGGGTGAATCTTACAGGGGTGTTAATACGCTCCTTCAAGAGAGAAAAGAGAAAAAAGAGAGAGATTAAAAAAGCCTGCCAACCGGCTTCGGAGTTTACCGGAAGTGATAACGCCCCGAGATAAGACAACACCACCGTCATAATTATTACACACTTGTTCTGTATGGACCTTCCACAAACGAAGACCCCCATTAAGAACAACACTCTTATCGTCCTCCTTTAAAATCACAAGGGTACATGATCAAGCCTGGCCATTACCCAAAAAAGCAACTCGTGAAAGCTGTTATAAGTGTAGTATAGGTAGCATCAACGATGATGCGGGATGTTAGATGCCCCGCGTGAAGACCCTACGAAGCCAGCATAACCTGGTTTCCCGGGCCTGCTTCGACATCGGCGCATCCGGCGCTATTCGATCGTAGCCGTGGGGGCCCCCAGGCCAGATGTGCAGCTCGGCACAAACCCCTGCAGCCCACAGTCGTGAGGCGAACATCACAATCTCGTCCCGGAATGGCTCTGCCGAAGCGCAGTCGATGAATGTGGCGGGTAGGCCGCCGAGATCTGTGGCCCTGGCCGGAGCCTCGTACTCAGAGACGGCGTTGGTGCCGACGCGGTCGCCCAGGAGACAACTCCAGGCGAACCTGTTCATGGTAGAGTTGTAGAAGGGGCCGTTCGTGTACTGCTGGGCGGAGATGGTGTCGTTCCTGTCGTCGAGCATTGGACATTCCAGGAATAGCCCAGAGAGCTTGGGCCCTCCCTTATCCCGGACCATGAGCGCGGTAGCAGCCGCCAAGCCACCACCGGCAGAGGTTCCATATAAAACGAAGCGACCAGGATCGATTCCTAGCCTGACAAGGTTCTCCTCAGCCCAGAGGAGAGCAGCATAGCAGTCGCTCGCTAGTTGGTCACCCGAATTCTCCGGCGCCAGGCCGTACTCGACGCTAATGGTAATGGCTTCCAGGTCCTTCGCCCATACTGAACTAGTGTCGAGACCTGCGAACCGATTACAGGATATCAAGGCGCCTCCATGGATGTAGAAGATGCCAGGGCGCAGTCTTTTGATGTTGGATTCGACTCTGGGTCTCACGATGGAGACCGCCATGTCCTTGCCACCGGGGCCAGGAATCGTCTCATCCTCGATACGGACGTTCTTATCTGCCATCAAGGCAGCTGTGAGCGGCTTGGTCCGACAGGCGGACACCGTTCGCACCTTTTCAACCTCATAGCGATCGGGGCCGTGGCCGAGCGTCACGAGCACCGAATCGATGGCCGGGTCGTAAGGCGGTCTCGGCCGGCGATCAGATGAGCGTGCCATGTTTGGTTCAAATCCTTGAAAATGAAATCACAATATGCTTTACTTTTGGGTCCCCGTGCAGCACAAACGATGCTTGTGACGGTCCTTTGAAGCAATGAAGTAATTTATGTTAAACGAGCGTGTTGGGATAGTAAAGGGGTGGCGAAGGCTTGCTTTTTTTCTATGGCATTGCAGCCAAAAGAGAACGTCGGGTCTAGAAGGGTATGATCGACCGGGAGCAAGCCGGGGATTTTATACGCTCGTCGACGGAGTTCCCAGCAAATCCACGTACCTGGTAAATGCACGCAAGCGCGGTATACGCTGTTCCTCACTGGTCGATCTCTCACGGGAGACGGGACCGCAGGCGGGGCTGCAGACGCGGACCGGCTCTCTTCTAGGGTATCATCACATTTCAGCCAGGGAGGGGGTGGGGGAGCAGCAGAGGACAGGAGAGGACAAGAGAGGACAAGGACAAGGACAAGGACCAGGCATGGAAAGGGTAAAAGGATAAAAGAGGGAGGGAGGGAAGGAGGGAGGGAATTCGGACAAACCATAGAACAATTTCAGATGATAAAAAGAATAAGAAGGTGGAAGAGAATGGGGTGATTTTGACAGCTCCGACAGCCCACCAACCCTGTAGCCGGACAGGCCTATAGCATCCTCAACCAGCCAAGAATAGATGGCTATCGTTTTCTTTGCTGGCCATGACATGTCAAATGCAATCATACCATGTTGAAAGCAGCCGGCCCAGGGAAGCAGGCCTTATGCTCAAATGGGGAAAAGCACAATCCCCTCCCCCCCAAGCCACACGCAATGCAGCCAAAGGTCTGCTGGCTCAGGCCTGGGGACCTTTTGGTGGCCGCGGACCGGAGCTTCCCAATGGCTAGCCGAGAGGTGGTGGCCGATGTCTGTTATCTAGTGTGATGGGATACGAGTGTGAGGCGGACGGGGGGGGGGGACGACGGAGGTCGTGGTTGAAGACGAGATGCGTATCTACTGTATCTACTGTAGGTAGATGCAGCTAATCAACCCCGCCTTACTTTTTACGCTCCGTCTACTGCAACACACGACACTATAGCCCAGGCGTTGCGACTCTGCATCATGATATTGGACAATATACGTGCTACGACAGACCTCGAATCAAGGAAGGACGCAGCTCGTCTGGCTCGAAGGATACAGCCTAGATCAGCTTCACTAGTACTATACATACTATGTAGCAGGCTGTTTCGAGAGTCGAGACGCAATATACATACACAGTAGTCTATCTAGTACAGTGGCTAGTGTTACAACACAAATACTACGATACTATACTACGATACTATACTACTCTAGCATTAGCATGCCTGTCTAGATAGACAGACTACTGTAAGCGAGGCAATTCCGGGCAATAGATGGCGAGGATGATGAGGATGTTACGGATTCATGCCGTCTCTTGTGAAAGAGAGGCTGCATAGACTGGCACGTCGTTGATATATGCTTGTACTATGTAAACTGCCCAAGTAAATTATCATCCTTGCTTGATTTGCGTCGGACAGGGCAAGGCGAAAAAAGAGGTGAAGGTATAGCCGGGTGGACACTTAGGTGGGGGGTGGGGGGAGGGGAGCAGAGTCTTGACACAATGACACTTGGACAAGCCGGGACTGGGCCACGGATAACTACCGCTAAGGGCTTAGCGCAGCCGCTGGGATAAAACATCGTGGAACATCACAGTTGCACTACAGCTTCAAGATGACGAATTACAGCGCAGTCAAGAGTACCCTTGTGAAACATACGGCAAGTACTTAGATACAACTGTCGAGACTTGTTTCGAGTTCATCTGGACCTTTTGAACGATTTGGAGATTTGGGGGCAATGCCCACTGCTAACCCCACGCAAGCCCAGCCCAGCCAGACAAAGTGCATCGGCCCGAGCCAATGGGCACCTGGGGCATGGCCTTTACCTACGATACTGAGTACCTACATATGTACATATGTATGTATGTATTTATATAATCATATGCCTGTCTTGATGGGGAACGTGCAGCACCCTTAAATAATAGTATCAGCAGCTTTATCTAATGGTCTCTACCTACCCAAGGTATATATATATACATATCCATCATGTATATTATATCTCAAGTTCACTACAAGTATAGCAAATTACATAGTAGGTAGGTCGAGGTAGGTATCTATATCTATCTTTAATTTGTAGTGTGACCTGCAACGGCCTACCGACGACCTACACACCTATTACTTATCACCGACTTTTAAATTCTTTCTACAAGTATGTACGGAGTATGTAGATACCGGTAGCTCATACCTACATACTTACATAGTAGGTAGGCAGTTAATATTCTATCACATGTGAGAGGTACGGTAGGTATCTTATTAAATACGAGTTCTTCCGATGAGACATACATACACAACCCAAAGCACACTCATACACACGGCGTTACATGGCTTTACTTATACACCAGAGACAACCAACCTCTCGAGGCATGACTCAGAAGGCATCATCATATATTGCTTCGCTACTGACGTGTATGGGCTCAGCAACACCGTCCGGTAGCAGAAGACCACAGCACCATTCTGGTGCGACCGCATGATTACTCATACAGGGATGTCGTATGGCCGCGGGCATTTTATGATATATAACAATCCGAGCGAGCTCGAGAAGTGGCAGATCCCGTGACTGCATGTGACCGATCATGCATGCATGGGCTTCTGCACTGGAATCGGGATCGGCGTCTGAATCTGCATATCTGCATAGCCATCAGGGCCGCCAACGACCTGCATTGCATTGCCAGCGAAGCTGACTGCCTCCCACTAGCCATTAGGCGACCGGCTCGACCGCGTCGTACAGATCGGATGTGGATGCGATGCGGATTGGAGATAGATGGCCTTTGCATGTCGATCTAACGCCACCGCCATCTCCATAGGACCTTGTGCAAGGAAGTGCGGTCTATGTGAATAAGTATGTATAATAGCATGGGGGAAATATGGAGTTATAGCTATTTTGCTTCTATCTGTGCTCCAAAGTGGAGCATACCTCCTTTAGGCAAATACCTGGCCTCCGCATCGTGCACGGCGGCGGGGCTGGCCGCGGCGCAGAGCTGCGTCGAAAACTCAAAGTCAAGGAGTCAAATACTTGGTAATACAGCGCGCGCATTCACGCATCGTGTTACTGTCGTCATCTATCGGTGGCATCATCCGAAATCTCCGACTTGGCGCTCTGGCCGGCCATGGTCTGGGGTCGGTCGGTAGCCACTGTGCACGCCATCTTGCCTATTTGTCCATTGCGCATGACTGCAGGCGCACATCCCCAGTGGCTCAATCTTCCTTATAGTCGTCATGGGATCTAATCCCGTGCCCCAGATTCGCCAGGTCATCCCGGGAGCTCTGGTCAACATTGTCTTGAAGGCTGATCAGCGCACCGGTCGCGAAGTTCGAGGCACTGTCGCACATGTGCTGACGAGAGGTGATCATCACAGGGGGATCAAAGTGCGATTGGTGGATGGCCGCGTTGGCCGCGTTCAGAGCATGGCTTCGAGTGCTGATGGTGGCTCATCGATTCGTTCATCTACTGGCTCAACGTTAACGGATAATCCGAACCTGTTGTCTCCAGTAGCACCGGCGTCAGAGAACCCTGGCGGGCACGGGGCTCAAGGGCCTCGGCCACGGTATCGTGATGCTCGGCTTGAGGAGCCACTTGATGTTGCACCTGAACAGATAAACTTAGGTGCTTATATTGTACCGTCTAGGCGCCGAGGAGGTAACAAGAAGAGCTCCAATGCAAACCAAGCGGACGAAGCAAGCCGCGCAGAGAACAGCTCGAGCAGCAATCATTATCAGCCGGACGTTACCTCGGCCGTTGCCACTTGTCCCGTGTGTGGGGCATTTGAAGGAGATGAGACTGCTGTCGCTCACCATGTAGCTGAGCATTTCGAGTAAGCCCCGCAAGGTTCTGTCTTTATTAATATCGAGATTGCTATCCTTCAAGAGTGGGCTCAATCTGGCGGTCTCCATCTCGGTATTGGACAACAACAGACAAAAGTCAGCTTCCGCTGCGTCACAGTGGCGAAGATAGCATGCAGCAATCCAAACCATTACAACGCCCACATTGCACTAAGACGAGTGAACACAAGTCGTGATCTCATCTGCCTGGGCCGAATACACAATCGGCGGCTCATTTCTTTTCCCAACAAGAACGATTCTGCTCCCCAGTCCTAGGTAGGAGTTAGGGTGCCATGACCAGAGGGGGCATATAGTCAGGTTAGGTTCGATTCCTTTCAGCGCTATATGGTTATTTCGCTTTTGGCTCATCTGTAGGTATTAGAGGTATGTGTATGATAATGGAGGCTGCAATTCACCGTCTGGTGCTAGAATTAACGTTGGACAGCGTTATACAATGCCCCATCCGTACCTGCAGAGTAGACATACCGTACCTACGCAGACATATGCTTTCCACCTCTCCAGAGCTATATAGAGAGGTCGAGTACAATTTTAGGTTCCAAGTTCCGGTTGCGGCTACATCATGGCCGGCCATCAAGGTTGGCCATCAAGGTCCCCTGATATTGCGCAACCACCCGCTGGCATAAGAGGAATAAGAGACGAGACATCTTCCACAAAAGTCCAATAATTATCATAGGATGTTAAGAAATACATTATATCAACCATGATGGGCAATACAGACGGTGTGATTCAAGTCCGCGATGTGATCATTATCGGAGCGGGCCCCAGTGGGCTGGGGGTTGCAGCGCGGTTGTGCGAACGCATGCCAGCAGCCAACTTCACCGATGACGAGCACCAACGCTTTCACTGGATCAAGCAACATCGCGCCGCAAAAAAGAGCACGAAGCACCCAAGGAACCGCAAAGTCGCGGACACGCGACTCAAAGAATCCGTAGCTCCAACTATCGCTCGAGATTTGGATATACTAGCCCTCGATGCATACGGCACGAGCTGGATGAAACGTTGGCAGGGTATGTTCAAGACATTTGACATATCTCACCTTCGTAGTCCTATGTTCTTTCACGTGGACCCCTCGGAAAGAGATGGGCTACTATCATATGCTTATGCCAATAGCCGAAGTGACGAATTAAGAGAGCTCCATGGGTGTGTTGGGAAGGAGCTGAGTAAATACCAGAGAAAGAAAAGAGAGAAGATGGGGAGAGAGTAAGATCTGACATGCATGCTATGGAAGAAATCGACTGATGACTGAGTTGAGGAAGGCAACAAAACAACCCTACCATCGATGAGCGAGAACGAAAAGACTACTACGTTCCTTCGACACCCCTTTTCTTCTCCCACTGCGACTGTCTTGTGAACCGGTACAAACTTGACGATACCATACTCTCCCAGGAACAAGTCGAAGATATCCGTTACGACCATGTTCTGGAGTACTCGGATGAAGAGAAGCTATTCTGCGTCAAGACCAATAAGGGTTGTCATTATGGGAAGATTGTTGTTCTAGCCATCGGTGGCAACGCCCCTCAGATACCCTGTCCGCTAAGTGCTGAGGAAACAGAGGGTGCCACGCATGCGATGCATATCAAAACTTTCCCACCCCTATACGTACAGACTAAGATGGCGACAAAGGCTAGAACGAATATGTTGATTGTGGGTGGTGGCCTCACCTCAGCTCAGATCGCCGATCTAGCCATCCGTCGAGGGGTCAACAAGGTATTCCTCATTATGCGCGGCCCTCTAAAGATCAAACATTTCGACCTCGGTCTTGAGTGGGTAGGCAAATTTCGGAACATCGAGCATGCGATATTCTGGAATTCAAACTCGCCAGAAGAACGATGTAAAAAGGTCATGGAGGCCCGGAATGGCGGCAGCATTACCCCCTACTACAAGAAAATCCTTGAGAAACACCTCTCGTCTGGCCGTTTAGACATGTTACTACACACCACTATCAACGACAAGAAGTGGAACCCAATGTCGAAAACTTGGACCGTGTCTCTCAAGGGAGAGCGGGAAGATCTTCCACCCATTGATCACATCTATTTTGCAACCGGTGTGGGCACAAACTTTGAGTGTCTGCCCTGCTTGCAGTCCATGTGCCGTGACTATCCGATCGAGAACTGCGGTGGTTTCCCCTGCATCACAGAGAAGATGTCTTGGAAGGACGACGTTCCTCTCTTTGTGGCTGGCCGATTCGCTGCGCTCCAGCTCGGCCCTGGGGCACATAATTTAATTGGTGCGAGAATAGGTGCGGATCGAATAGCATGGTCTATCCAAGAAATGCTAGGCAAGGAGGAGAACAGCGACCAAAGCAATTGGGGTCAGGACAAATTCAATTATCTGACTGGCAGAGGCAGCCGGTATAATGCCCTGGCTGATATTTCTTTGCCTGCTGATGACTGAAGTGATAGGATACCACGGGTGTATAAGACTAACAACTACATTCGTTTGAAGACATAGTAAACATTATTCTAGGCAGCGCAACTCTACAATGTATTTTGGTTTATAACAATTCTACTTCTCCCCGTCTATCTGGCAACAGCCATACGATAACCATGTTGTGTTGAATTTATCTCGCCACGTCGAGAACACCATCTAATTGATTCTTTATATCAATGCAAGCAATCACATCACATATCACCGCTATCCCAGTCCGAATCATCCTATCCAACCCACCAATCCAGCTAGCATCCAATTCTCTCACTTGCCCCTTTATCCCTCCCATCTCAATACTCCAATTTCTTCTCGTAAACGCGAAACTCAGTAGGTCCAGAAAGCAGCTCAAACAGCCTTGGATACGCCTTCTCGAAGTCGCGCAGCTCAATGAGCACGTACCCGAGCTTCTCATACCAGGCCTGCAGCCGCAATTTCCCCTCGTGTTGGAAGTGCACAGGGAATAAAAGCTCGAGGCGCATAGCGGCGTTTCGCACCCCGAGGAGACGCCGCCGACACCAGTCCTCGGCGAAGAATACCAGATCCCGCCCTACCCCGGATCCGCGGTGCGCCGGGTCCACCGCGAGCATCCCGAATTCGCCGGTCGAGGGCCCGGCCTGCTTCATCGCTATGCATCCTGTCGGGGCGCTGTTTTCGTCGAATGGTGAAAGATACGCCACGGCGAGCTCGCCCGCGCGTAGGAGCGCCGCGATGTCCGAGGTCGACGTCCGCTCGAACTGCGTGCTGTAGATCCCGCGCTCTGCCTCGCTGTATACTGCGTTGACGAGGAGCGTTAAGGCTTGGACGAGGGCTTCGTCGTCTGCGGCCGAGGACGGCGGTACGGTGATCCTAGCTCTTTCATTGACGTTATTGCTCTCATTGCTGTTTAGTGTGGACGAGATGGGCTTATGTGTAGCAGTAGTGGCTG
This sequence comes from Xylaria bambusicola, assembly GCF_022495145.1. NCBI lineage: Eukaryota > Fungi > Ascomycota > Sordariomycetes > Xylariales > Xylariaceae > Xylaria > Xylaria bambusicola. Next base: position 212,162 of record NW_025953598.1, on the reverse strand, counting down.
TAGTTGTAGAGTGTAGCGGTGAGTTTTCCGACATGTTGGCTGAGGTACTCTAGGACTTTATTACCAGCCGTTTATATATCTTCCTCTTTTCGTGTGATCACTGCTATCTGGCGGATAAATTTGAAGGGAATATGAGATTCAAGAGCGGAAGACGTTTTCCGTATATCGTATTGAATGCGCAGCCTGTTAATCATGCGACGAGCCCAACAACCGAGCCCCTAAAGCAGATGGCTAAGCTGAACTAATCGTCGCTAAACCTACCAACAGCATAATTTAGTTTCATTCAGCCCATCGGCGTCGATCACACCGTTACACAGCCGAATAAATCCTTTGTCCCGCTTACTTCTACCTACCGGGTTTCACTTTGATGCTCGCCCCTTGCATGTTCACTGCGTAGTTCGTCTCAGGGATTAGCAAAGCGATGCGACGGGCATTTGCGGCGTGGCGGGCTGTCATATTGGAATGACTCAGCTAACTGGAATAGCGGCACACCGACGAGCGCCGCGCTGAAGTCTGTCTCAAAAGTCTGCCTCATGAATCATCTTTCACCTTTTTTACGAAAAGGACCAATATTGATTGATGATATCTCACTCACGTATTGATTCACATAGACTTTGTGTAGAATTAATCATTGTGTATGCATTACGTTGTATTATGAGATGCGGATAAGGTAAAAGCTAGCGCTGTTACTATTAATACGGGATTCCTTACGAATCTTCCTTTTATTAACATTACATACATCTCTCACTTAGCATTTCACCCTGCCTCATCTCGTCTACCAGAATCCTCTCACTTAGAGCATAGCAACGGCGCCCATGAAGCCAGCAGCGGCCACGGCAGCAACGACAGCGAAGCCAGTCTCACGCGGCGCGGCGTTGGGGACATTGACGGTAGAAGTGGGCGATACGGAGCTAGAAGCGTCGTCGGAAGCGCCGCCAGCAGACGCGCTAGTAGAAACACCGGTGGAAGCAGCACCGGAGGAGCTGTGTGAAGCGCTGCCTGTGATATGAGAGGTTTCACTCGAGCCAGTGACTTGAGCAGAGGATGACTGCGCGGGAGTAGAGGTCGCAGCAGCCGTGGTCGATCCAACGCCCACGACCACGGTCGAACCAGTGCTGCAGACGGGGATGTCGGTGGCGCCAGGGATCTGCTCAACGACGTCCGAGCAGGCGGTGACGATCTGGTTGATCTCGGAGGTGTGGTCGTAGTACCACTCGATGGCCGCAGATGTGTACGAAGACCACTCCGATCCAAGTTTGCCGGTGAACGAGGGGGTGACGCAAGGGTCAGCAGGAAGCGTCACAGAGAGCAAGTCAGCCGGAGGCGTGGGAGCTGAAGAGTAGATGGTCACTGCGTTGCTCAAGGCCGACTGGCACTCCGGGTCGATGCCGTCAAACTGGCGGCTCTCAAGAAAGTCACGCTTAGCGATAGCTGGGAGCTGCTGGGCCGTGGCGGCGCCAAAGACGGCCGCGGTAAGCAGGGCCTTGGAGAACATCTTGGATTGCTTTGCTGGAGTTGTGATTATGGTGATTATGTTCGGTTACGAGATGTGTGAGCCAGAGAACGCGGGTATAGCAGATTCGCAATTTCACAACAGCCTTTATGATTTGAAACAAGCGTCACAAACAAATGGAAAGAGGAGGGAGGGAGAGGTACCATAGATAGTAGAGGGAACAAGTGAAATAAGTATCTTTCTTTCCTTCTTCTTTGACCCGACGAATTCAGCCTGGTTCAGCCCGGTCCAGTCTAGTAAACAAAGAACGTCGCACAATTAATATCGCCAACAGGCTCCAAGGAGCAAGTGAGCGGGGATCCTAGCCGGTACCACGCCAGTGGTAGGTGCCTTAGCTATTCATAGCCTCCCATGGCCTCGGCTGAACGCCCAGCTGAAATTGCGAGATTGAGCTGTCTCTCAATAGTGCTTGCTAGCATGCCAATCCGTCGGTGACAGCTTCAAGATGTCCAAGTGCCCTCTCGGCTTTGCGCCCACGTGCGTCACGTAGCGCAAGAATGGGGGCGATGAAAGGCAAAGTCGATGGAGAGCTCGGTCAGCGTCTCTGCTTACCTAAATCAATAGAATTGCCGCAAACTGCCTATAGTCGCCCTCATTTACGTATGGTACACAGCAGTTACATGTACCTACTTATCCTCCCTTGCTAATGCAGGTGTTGGAATCTGGAGAATGCCTGTCATCTAACTTAGCGCACAGTCTTCACTGCCACCGGCAACCTACCGACCTACCAAGGCAGCTCAGCTTTAAGACCTGTCAGGTAAGATCAAAATGGCCGGCGTTTCACGGCAAATTACGCGTATGAGTCATGATGCTTCTTCACTTCAATGCTTTCTTTTCACTTTGGTATCAGAGCAAAATAGGCCTCTGGCCATGATTCGAGCTCATGTTCATTCTTCACCTAAGCATCCTAGCCTATATGTATGTATGCTAGTCTACTATAGATGATCTTCAAAAACGCTCGTTTCGTAGGAAAAATTCTGATATGGGTGTGAATATGTGCCTGGCCCTTTTTACCTTGATTGGAAGGGGAGAGACCATGCCAATTTTACACATCCGGGAGGAAGACCCAGAACTTCCTTTTTTTTATAGTCGACGCCGATACCTCTCTCCACAACGATAATTACCGGCTGGGGCGAACACAGCGCTATGAACTCGGCGTACGAAATTCCAAACCTAATAATCATTAAATGCTAGGAACTATTTAGGACACCATCGGCAAATGTGTAGGTCTAGTGTTTCGTTGATGATAGGCTTGAGTACAACAGTGCATAGGATTGTGTATGAGATAAGGGATTGAACTTGAACAAGGAACTACTTACTTTCCAAATTTGGAAGACAGGTCAATGTTCGGGTTTAATCTGATCCTGCTCTCGGCAGTAACAACAGAAGGTGTCTTTAACGCCCACATGGTGACCCGAGACCTAAATCCTTCGGCATCTCGTTGATCTCGCGCATCTAACAATCTTTGCCAAGTACCGGGTTGTGCCATTGCGAAATCAATCCTACAGACTTCAGTGCGATAATACAACACTTTCCACCCTCTGGACTCTGTGATCAGTCGTGTAACTAATTTGTATGATATGCCTTGACTGATATTGCCCTTGTAAGATAGGACGATGAGTCGATCCAACTGAAGACCTCGGGCCCGTCTCAGTACTGACGATAGGGCTTCGTACCCGCCCCTCCATTTCCGGTCTTTTTGCGTGTAGATGTAACGTATTTGGGAGAGTTTATGGGCGGGTAGACGACACAATGTCTGGCCCATTTCTAGACCATGGCGAAATCGGAAGAGAACACAACGCATCCATCTGGTGTCAATCTCCGCTTCCAACCGTTGGCATGTTCGTAAAAGAGCAAAATAGTCTTTACGGGTTGGTACAGTGATTGTTATCCCAAAGAAGACTTGGTCATATATCATGCAACGCAGTTCAGTAGGCAGTCGGAAGAAGATGCTAGTGCTCTGTGGGTTGGCTTGTTGTTCATAATTTTGCTCCATTGCAAGAATGGCCTCGAGGTATTCGCTTAACCACACGTGCGGCTAAATATCGTGCGGAGGCCTCGTCGGAGAACAAATACAGCCGACTAAACGCAATGATAGAACGATGAAACAAATGTAGTGTATAGAGTCTTCCAGGGAAATTTTGCATACATAAATACCTAGCGTGGAAGATTCAAGAGATCTTTTTTGAGAAACACGGTCAACAAGTTTATTGATGGTGCGACAGCCTGCGATAGTCCTCGATCAGGAAGGCTCTAGGGATCAAAATTGGGTATATGTAGAGTTCGACCGCGCGCTTTATATCGCACAGCAATGGTAATTGCATGTATACTTGTTGATATGTTGGAACTTCCCTTATCAACATGGATATAAGCAAGTACGTGACAAGCAACTGGCAGGCACCTAGCTCATCTTTCCAGTCCCTTGTGGATGAGGGTCGTCGAGTGTCGTGTTAGACCATAGCTACGAGAAACTCATGTTTGCATATTTCACAGCCGGTACTTATCACAATTTGGTGAAAACCCAGGGGTGCCAAAACGGGTGTGAAGTTTAATTTCACATTAACAATTAAACATAAAACGCCACCATTATGGAGCGAGCGAACAACCTCATACAACGAGGCAACCCATCTTGTTAATCGGCATCAAAGAAGCTCCCGCGATTCTTCAAGCTCGACAGATCCACGAGCCCCATTACCACGCCATCCATATTCCTTACATACTGACCAATCTCGAAGTACACAGCCGCAATGGCTGCTGTCACGAAGATCTGCACGATTCCTATGCCGATAGCAGAGCCCCTGAGTCCATCCCACGTCCACACAACAACCGGCAAGCCGAGGACGAAGGCACCCGCGACGAGGCTTCGAAGAGCTGTTAGTCCAGCCTGCATGTCGGCTATGTTTCGAAGTGCGACGTTCATATTGGCCGACGTGAAAGCCGTCGATTGCTGTACTACAGGCAGAATTGTTCCATCGAGAGTGGCGGAGCCTAGTGCAAGAAGGCCGAGAAGGAATGAGATAAGGGGGAAGCTGAGGCTGTCTGGCATGAATGATATGTCGCCGATCGTGATGCTATCAACTCTTGGTGGCCTCGCCGCCGAGCCTACTATGTACAATCCGAAGCCGAGAATCGCAATAGAGGCGAAAGTAGTGCCGACGGCGAGAATGAGTAGATGTAGCATGCGCGAGAACTGTCTACGACGAAAGAGCCAGTAAAGACCAACCACAACGGCGGTGCCGAATAGGAATGGAGTGAAGAAGATGAGGCCAATGGAGGATTCCACGAGGTTGAACGGTGGCGGTGAAAATAGCAGCGAAAGAGAACTAGTCAGGCCCCATAGCGAAACATAGGGTAGTATGGTAAGGACAAAAAGAAGCAGTGTCGATGGTGCAACTGCCGCCCTAGGCGCTTGCATGAGAAGCGAGGAGTCGACGATGATTGCCTTGTAAGACTGAAACTTCACAGCTCGAAGGTAGTTGAGAATTGCGTCTCTTGAGAATGTGATTGTCGGCAGCCTCGACTGCGAACGAGTCAGCGTCGGGAAGGCGTCGGTATAGCTCTCCTCAAAGCTTGAGCGTGTGTAGCTTGTCTCGGGGGCACCGAAGATAAGTAAGGGCATTAAAAACACTAGAATCGGCGTGAATATCTCGAACTGTGTAGCAAACCCTCGAGAACCCATCGAGACAACACCACCGATCAACGGCGCGCCCCATGTCGTAGCAAACGATACCGTATTATACATCATTATCTTTGGCTGCCTTTCATGTTCCTGGATATTTCTTGTAAGTCACAATACGCGCTATCAGAATTTCAGGGAAAGAAGGGGGCGAGGGTTACATACGAAAAAGGTGTCCAAGATCGACCCCAGCACGAGTGTGTCAAAGGCACCCCAACCCAGTCCTTGGAAGATTCTCGCTGCCATGTTCTGCGCAAAATCTCTTCCAGTGTTAATATTCCATGCGGAACCAATGAATATCAGCACCATCGAACTTAGATACACTGGCCGTTTGCCCCATACTTTAGCTAATATTACGCTCGCCATACCTGAAAAGGCCGAGAAAATGAGCGGAACAGCAGTCAGGGCCGCTGCTGATGGGTAATTGATACCTTGCTCTGCAGCTAGGACGCTATGGACGCTGATGAGCGCAGTCTTCATCGCGCCGACGACGGCCACCATAGACAGTAATGCTAAAAAATTAAGATTTTTCTTCCACAATGGCCAGTTCTGTATTGTTGATTAGCAGTCAACTCCGCAAATCCTTTCCAAACTATGTCTCATACCAATGGGTCGTTAGGGTCCTCGCTGGGTTGAGGTGATAATTCCATCGCAGCATACTTGCCAGTGCCGTATTTTAGGTTGCGTTTCGGATCTATGCTGACGAACGAGTGCCTCCTAGTAGAAGCCGTGCTTGGTCTTGATTCATCGCCTGATGTCCTTTTGGCGGGTGTCGTCCTCAGGAGCCTAAGCGGTAGCGGCTTATCATTCTCAAGGTCGCTACGCAACGGCGACACATTGGACTCCGCTTCCTCTGCCATCGCCTTCTCTAGAGCAATTGCCTCCGCGGCGTCTTTCTCGATTTCCGCCATCGGCGGTAGTGGCGGGAGTGTCTTGCGAGAGCCATGACTTGACTTTGGGGGTACTGGGAAACTCTTTTCAATCTGCGCGATGTCGATTGTCGACTGTTCTGACTCTGGCCTCGTGTTCATGACTTATAACACCCTTTTCTCGTTCCCTTCTTCTGTTTCCCCTTTCCACTTATAAGTACCGACCAATGATTCCAAATTCCCAAGTTCAATTACACTTAAAAGATAGAAAATAAGTCGGAGCAACGCGTGCGAACAAATTCAAACAAACGACACAAACAATGGCAACCAGGCCACGAAGATCAACTTCGAAGAAGTGAAGGATTAGCAAGAGAAAGTAAAGAGAAGCTCGATGAAGCTGCACAGAATGATGGATAGGCAGAAGAGGTTGGACTCTCGAGGTCAAAGCGTCCTAACCTTGCAGATAGGACGAGCCCACGAGCCACAAGCCGGGCAACCGACAGGTGCATGAGATCATAGGAGTACGGCAAAGGTAGTATAGCTCGCTCCCTTTGGTGGGGTTCCGGTATCCTACTTACGGTCTATTGGTATCATCGCAGGTAGGTCACTTGTTTCAGCTCGCCCTTCGGCTGCGGGAAGGCCAATGGCAGCCAGGACATCCTGATCCCTGCGTAGATCTGAATACTACCCGACACTGCACAACGAATAGGACTCGTGGATGGCGGTCAAAGATTTCTGTCTGGGCGAATCTCAGTTGGCCGCATTCTGCGTCTCATCGTCGGCCTCCCACGTGATGGGCATTCCGTCTGTCATGTGCACATTTCTTTACCTATTGTCGTATGAATAAGAATTACTAATGGCTGCGAGGAAGCGTCCAAAAAGCACGACTTCCTACAAGCCTACGATTGATAAGCCGCGCGACAAGGAACCGCGGATTCGGGGCTCGAAAGCGACATTTCGAAGCAGGCGTGCGGTCCAGCGAACTAGAGATTTTCAGCGCCTGTCAACCCTGACCTCTCCAACCAATATCTAGCTCCTGAAGAGAAGTATAAGCTCTCCACAGGTTCACCGTCCCCGCGTAAGCTGTACTGGGACGGAGTAGGTAGTACATTACACAATAGTGAGATGAAATGCCTACAGTAGAATGACAACCACACCTTCTAAATATCGGTAAGCTACCCCAAAAGCTTGGCACCCGTGTTCCCAGGTAGCAACATCTGGTTGGGACAGCAGTCTACATACATACCACGGTTCGAATTGGGGGTTGTGAAACTTGCCTGAAGCAGGATCAGCAACAAGCACTGAGAGGAACGTGCTCGTGCGTGCAGTATCGGTTACCAATGTGGATCGTAAGGGTACCGAGTAAGACGATTGATCCCTGTCCTTAGAGAATGCTGATATGAACTCGAGCGTGCTTACCTACTTAGACATACCCGGTTTTTTTCGCAGTGCCCAATTGATTCTTACTATAGATAACTTACTTGAGCATAATAAAGAAACATTATGGGGGAAACGGTCTCTAATGCGATTGGATCATCATTCTTGAAGAGAGCGGATAAGAGCCCAGGACAGGTAATAGTAGCGATAGAGCTCCGGTATTTTGAATACTATAGAAAGTAAACCCTGTCTCTTGTCTCTACAGAGTATACATACTTGTATACGTCAAAGGCTAATGCAGGAACAAAGGGCGTCGCATACTCCTTACGGTACGTACATGCAACGGCCATGTCAGACCCCTGACAGTTGCCATATTCAATGTGTAGTAGTGCCACGGACTGTAGCAAAGATGGCGCGAGGATGTCATTCCACTATGACCAAATCCCGTGCCAAGTCCATGTGGTGTACCTACACAGCATTCTTGTCTTGCCTCGTGTGTACCCGTGCAAACTCAGATTAAGAGAAACGAGCAAACCTTGATCGACCGTGAATGTGTATCGGTTTCCAAAACTAATATGATAACTCAGATATGATTGCCCTATAGTAGAAGCGGGTGGCATTTTCAAAACAAGATTCACAGTCTATCAGGGCCTTCGTTTCGACAGCGTTATACTTACTGTTTCGGTCATTATTCGGCGTTTATAATGCACATGCATCTATCCCGTGTGTGTATATTCTCATGCCTGGACGAGTGTGATACAAGTAGATCATAAGGATCTCTTCTGTGACCTACCTGGTAGTAGCGCAACAATATGGCCGCTAGGCACAACATGCATGAACCATATACTACTGTAGGAGAAGTATACTCTAAGTAAATAGGTATGCAACGGCACGGACGCTCGGTCTGTTCCGTATCGCATGATTTGAAAGACGGCTGGCCGATTGCCGTGATGTGCGCAATGTTTCGCTTCAGGGTATTCTCGACTCAGAATATTAATATGCTTGATTAATGTGTAGTGATTCTATAGACCCATGATTACCCCTTGACTTGGTGATGCATAGCCAAGCGTCTAGACGCGACCGTAACGCCCGGAATGCCCCCTAAATCCCTCTAATGAAGCCAGTATCTATACAGTCATGAATCTATTATCTGACCTCTTGAGCCAACTTTTTGCCAATTCCCAACTCCAACTCGGGGGTTCACTCCTCAGGAGCGAAGCCAGCCGCCTAAAACACAGTTGATGCACCTTCAGCTCCCAAAAGTGAGTGCATCCGTTGATCAGGAAACATGTCGATGATGTAATGCTACTGTACTGGCATCACTTTCGGCATTAATGTATGAGCTGGTGCACTCGGTAGTTGAACGATTTCGCTGCATGGTAGGTAGCGATCGGAGCCAGCAAAACGAAAAGACTCTAAAAGATGATATCTTAGTCAGCTAAAACTTGTTTCAAGAATGTATCTGTATCTCGTCCTCAGTGGCACATGGCGTTCTTCATAGGTAACCCTCAGCGATCGCGAGGGCGGGGATTCAGGTGGAAGTCAAGCAAATGCAACTCGCATAATGCAGGGGTCTACCGCCTCTTGTTGCCTCTCGCGTCGCCGAGGAGAAGCTACTCCGGTACGTCAATGGTGCCTCTGGCTTGGTGTTGCTCTTTCAAGAGCTCGTGGTCGAACCAAGGAATATAAGCATTAGGTCCACGCCAAGAGTCACTGACAGAAGGCGTTTCTGTACTCCCAATCGCGCAGTCCTTGCAGTACCGTGAACGGAAGTCGCCAGTCATTTCATTCAAGCCAAATTCGATCAGAGATCGAAAAAGAGGACCCTTTCAAGTAATGGAGGCAATAATGATAGCTTTACCTGCGTGAGCGATTTGTTGAGCCTCAGAGGTCTCAAGGGTAAGCTGTAGTTTGTTGGTCCGCACGATCAACTCTATAGTTTTGTTAGTCCTCGTAGTTTTCCAAGGGAATTATGGGCTGAAAGCGCTAACCTTGATATTCGAGTGTGTATGAGACAGGCGGATCTTGGTCGCGGCTTAGTAAAAGGGGTGTTTGGCCCTCTTCTCTAGGTATAACGCGAAATCGCACTCCAACGTTCTTAGATGTGTCCACCCATAATATGGAAGGATCATCAAGATTTGTTGCTTCCGCTTGCTGCTGTTCCATCGCCGATCGCGTAGCTTGTTCTCGAAGCCAATCGCGCCAGACTCTGACGACACTATCACTGACGTTGTCTATGCTGAGGAACAAGCCTCTCCTTGGTCCTACCTTGACTAAGTTAGTCACCGCGCAAAGTTGGGTGAACAGCTCGTCAGCGTCGAGATTCACATCATAAGATGGAGTCTTTTCAGCCAAAGGCTTTTCTATCCCTGCAGTGACACGGGCGGTAGGCCATCGAGCGCGAGGGCGGTGGTTTTCATCGCCGAGATAGAGCTTGAATCGCGAGTAGAGACGATTCAAGTCCTCTAGGTCAGCATCTTCACCAGCCTCGGTGAGCCCGTCGGTTCCTATGTACTTGCAAAACAGTGACGGGGTTGACACCTTATCGCAGGGGTGGTAGCACTCTAGGATCAGTTGGCGGCCTTGCAGCGCGGTGGCCTCGACAAGTCTGTAGTAGTGGAGACGGCCAACGAGTCCACGAAACCGGCGAGAAACAGCAGCAAGCGGCAAGAGTGAGCGTGTGGGCAAGGAGTCCAGGGCATTGATAATAAGCTTTGATGATGGCGATTAGTATTCTCTCGTAGGAATCGGCTTGGAAGATTGGCCTACCTCGTTCGGGAGCAAGTCGAAAGCGTTGGTTTGAGCCATGACGCAAGACATGGAATTTGATAAAGGAAGATAAGGAGGTTGAACGGATTGGGACAAGATGCGTTGATGTGCAAATCTTAGACTAGGCCTTCTGATCTAATGGCTCTGGACTTTATATATGATATGAGCTGTCCGTATCTTTCCGCAAGAGTAATCTTGTCTTCCGTAGCTCGGGTGAGCTGAATCCTAATGCTGAAGCCCTAACATGGAATATGGTGTGAGGTCCGAGGCGGTGTCTTCGGGATCAGGCTATCTCTCGCGCTTCGCGCCTGACGCGGATCTTGCCGGAAGCGATGAAATTTCCTGGTTTTCGTAATTATGGGTACAATTCAGGCGATCGGAAGGATCATTTAACTTCGCGCAATGTAGCATTCGCTAATAGGCCAGATCTAGTTGATGGTGATGATCTGTGGTCGTCAAGCCATTGCTTCATCCTTGATGCATTTGAGAAAATGCCCATGCCCATGTCCCAACTGTCAGAACGGACTACCGAGCGGACGGTATGCAGCTACAGCAGACTGCCGTGCGCTAACCACCTGCTAGCCAAGCCGAGTCAATCAGTCGCTTTGAGCGGCCCATTTGCCCGGCCCATCGGAGCCCTTACGATGCAGTCAATCAGTCTACATGTGTAGTATATCAGATATGCTGATGAGCTCGACGTCGGTCTGCAATGAAGCCATTCAGCGACCATTTGATTGCCTCGCGATTCAAAGACGACCCAAAGTCGCAACGTCGCGACAATGAGTATGCGCGAGACGGCGAGTGGCTATTCCCGTCTGTTGCCAAGAGCCTGGCCAGAACTCCGGGTCTGTCCGGGCGTTGCCGGCCACGATAATGAGACCAGACGGTTATCGACACAGTGCTATCAACAAGTTCATACCGTCCCAACCGTGTGGGTTCTCTGTCTTGCTTGGCCAATGGCCATTTTTAGGTCATCATGAACTTCCCAAACTTTCTCGGAATGGATGCAAATAGCTATGGTATCGCTCAGTATGCTCAAGCACAAGTCGAATTATGCTCTTTATAATCTCAGCTCACTCGATTCATATCCCACCAACATGTGGAAAGCGTCTACTTCTGTTCAAGCCTTGGATGCCCGTACAATGAAGTACGATATACGCTTCCTACTCTTCTCAGCATCTAACCGTCATCTGTGGGTGTGGCAAGTGAACAGCTAGCGCACGCACTTCTTTGAGCAGGCATACCGCATTCCTACACGAAGCTTGTCAGGAGACTTTGGCTATACCTGCCATGGATTGTGATTCACTCAACAGTCCACTTCAAGGTCTACCAAATCCCGACGCAACATCAGGCGGGCAATCATCAGTCCACCAGCAATCAGTACTCCAAAGAGGAGTAGTCTTGAAGCAAGAAGGGATCTGCCCTTCTCCATGGTGTTGACGTACTCATCGCAGTAGGGCTTTCATGGGTTTGAATTTCCCCGAACAATGCTGTCATCTCAGATCACTTAAGCAGCTTTGAGGGGGAGAGGTCTTCGAAAGTGGTCTCAGTTTCAAGGCGTGCGGGAAACACCTCGGGTGCCTCATCTAGTGCGCCTTGTACTTTTGGTAGGTACCTAAATATATCATGTCGCTTATGGCGGCGGATTGGAAATTTAGCGTGTCGTGTCGTCTGCCAAGTTCTGGTAGAGAGCAGCATCTCGAAAGTGGGTGACGCGCCTAAGGGGCATATATCATAAGCAGCTTATGGTCCGGGGCTAGTATTCGGCATCAACCTCTCAAAATACGAAATACCTACGTAACTCAAATCAGAAACCGGTGTTAGCAACAAACTAGCCCGCCTGGACGCTCCATCGGCGAACAATGGCCATGGCTTAACCAGATTTGGATCCTCGCACGTAATCAACCTACGCCTCACAGAAGGCCATGTCAATATTCGAGCGCCTTGCATCTCGGGATTTCAGCTTGCATCCGGTGACCTTCTCGATTTCAATTGTTTTCAAATTGGCTTTCTTGGGAGAGGTGGCAATACACTGCGAAGGATGTCTGAACGACCGGGGAAGGGTAGGTCATCCATCATGTTGTTTGTTCTTGTCGGCATATATGATGTTGATAAGGGCTGTAACGTTGAACAGCAGGAGTTTGCTCGCTTCCTACTCCACAAAGGCCAAGCCAGTATTTACAAACAAGTACAGGGTGCCATGTTTTGATTACCCTGTTGTGCCCAAAGGCATACGCTAAAAATATCTGGTGCTTTGGATATATTTGCTGGGACTTTTTGGGGTATAAACTACGAAGCAATAAGTTGCGAATAATCATTGTTTGCGGTTTGAAAGATCACTAGTAGCTGTGGGTTTATTTGCGTGGCCCGTCTCGAGGTGTTACAATTCGTACATTTGTAAAACGTGTAGGGATTTAGACACAAAGGTGGGTATAGTAGTAGACCTGTTATTGGAATAGAAAGCCTACCAAATAGAAAAGATGACTGTTGTTCGTATGGAGTTTCAGACAGATTCGTTAATCACCCGAGATAATTACAGATCAACTCGGCTATGCGGCGTTATCTAGCCGATTCTTTACGAAAGATGCTCTGATATCATCCAAAATTTATAGGTGGTCTCGTACAGGGAATACTCTCCGGAAGCATCCCGCGATTCACCGCTACTAAAAATGTTGGGTCGGTATGCAGAGGACTCGGCTAGTTGACTCTCTTGTGGTCCTTCACTCTCAAAGTTATAAGGGCAGGGCATCAGTGAGAGGCGAGGGATATGTTTGGGCGATGTCATCGTTTTTTTTTTCTGGATGAGAAGTTAGTTTAAGCATCTCCACATTACCTGTCATTTTGGATTTTGAGACAATGACGACGAGATATAGTTACAGGAGATCTCTGTCACTCTCCTTGCTTGTCTTGAATGGCCAAACCTGATTCACGCGGCATTATCTGTAAACGGCAATTAGGATAGGATCGTACCATTGGAGCAGATCAAGCGAGGATCCCAGATCAACCCCAAAGACAGCGTTACATCATCCTCAGCTGCGTTACCAGAAGAGGCGATCTCGCCAATGAGGGCGGTCGAGGAACACGGTGACCTGCTAGAGGTTTGCTCCCATGCGTCTCAAGTAGTGCTTAGTGGAACCAAGGCTGGGTGGATACGGGCTGATAGTGTAAGCTGGCCATCCCATGTTCGCGGACTGTTGCCCTTCTCTTCGATGGATGTGGGCCACCCCGGAGTGTCGATGCAGGCCCAAGGTTCCTCCCGGATAGTCTCAGCGCTTCGATAGGTTGGGCGAGTCTCTCCACTCGCCGAGGCATGCCATCGAACAGGGCCAGAGCCTCAACGTGGCTGTCATTCGCCAGAGAAGACCGCCAGAGCTGTGCCGCCAAATCCCTAACAGCACCACCGTACACGGCGTTGCGGATCGAACTACACTAGTGTTGGACGTAAAGGAGGTGGGATCGTATGGTTGCATCTCATCAAAGATTACTGGTACAGAAAAAAAGTCGTCGTGATTACTTGGAGGACACAGCATATCTGTCACCTATAGCAATCCAGCCTCTGGCCATGAAGTTTTCACGACGTGCATACAAGGACGACGATACTCGACGCACGCAGCCAATGACGGGCGAGGCCTGGTCGAGACACCAGCCACAGATGCGACCTATCATCTGTGGCGCCGGTTGTGCTACCACATTGCAGGCTTGTACCTAGGTACTGTGCGACCAGAGTGCGACCAGAGTACGACGTTGTTCATGTAGTTGTTCATGTACGAGGCAAAGCCCAGGCACTCACCAGAGATCTGCCGACGAGGCCGACGAGGCCAATGAGGCCAATGATCGGGGCGCAGTCGGTGATGCCGTCGGTCGCTCGCCTATCAGCGACGGCACACGGGCTTCCCAATCCGTGACAGAACTCGACAGATGCCTCTCTTCTGCTCCCTGAACGGGGACCCTGCGCACCACCTTGTGGCACATCCTGGTCGAGGACGATGCAACACCCCACATTCATGATCCCGCCGAGGGTACCGAATATTGCCAGATTCGCCGTTGCGATACATGCCCGATGCTAGAATCCCGTGTCGAGGTCTGTCGACCTTCCCCTCGAGACGAACATGGCGTCATGCAAGGAGCTTGGGCCTCTACAGCCTTGGCGTGCCACTAGAACACCGGTACCCTACGTTACCTTGACTCTTACCTCCGTCCTCTGCCTGGGTCGCTTTTGAAATAGTTCGCAAGCTAGGCTAGGTTTCATACAGCAGCTACACTAGTAACCCGCTGCTTTTCCTTAGCGCGACGTGAGGGGAGACGAGGGGAGACGAGGAGGGGTCGATGGGGTCTGTTGGGGATTGAAGGATGCAAGCAACGGCGACGGCAGAGGGGCCGAGTGATCGCATCAACCAGAAACCGTCCGAACTGTCGCCCGGAGCGTCAAGTCAGCTCGTGCCATGTCATGAAAACGAATACGTCCGTCGGGTTCTGGGGGTGAGAGTTCGCGATTGCATCCGCAATTGCATCCCTTTGACCGCACAATTGCCATCTGATCACTTTCCTGCCCTCCCGCACTCCCACTTCCACTAATCTAGGACTTCACCCAGATATTTCTATATAAATGGGGCCCTCGGTCGGTCGTCTTGTCGTTATCTCTTAGCTCGCTCGGCACATCAGCCTTCCTCACTCTCGACCCTCGATACCGATATCTCCAGCATTCCATCTCAGCCCGTATCTTCTTTCATCCCACTTACTTTGCCTGCTTCATTGCCACTGCTTTAAATTGGCCTAAACCGTAAACAGCACCTCTTTATCCATTCATCTATCAATTCATTCTTTCGAAATCCTCAAGCTCAGCTTAGTCTACCACATTGCCATCGTCATGGGTTCCCAAAGCCTCAATGCGCCAATCCGGCTTGCAATCCTTGAGGCCGATACTCCAGTTCCGGGCATCAAAGCCAAATACCAGTCGTATGGCGGTGTATTCACCTACTTGTTCAAGCGGGCTTGCGCATCACTCCCCAATCCGGTCCCCTTAGAGTCCCGCTTGACTCTCTCTGCTCATGACATTGTCAATGATCTTACGGCCTATCCAGACCCTGAATCCATCGACGCTATACTGATCACCGGTGCTAAGTACAACGCGTTCGATAGCGACGAGTGGATTTCTCGCCTTGTCCAATATACGAAGCGTTGTCTCGAGGGTGGCCGCATCCGTGTCATTGGCATCTGCTTCGGCCATCAGATTATCGGTCGTGCCCTCGGCGCCGAATTGGGCAGGAATACACGAGGTTGGGAGGTCAGCGTTGTCGAGCACGAGCTCACAGACGAAGGAAAGAAGGTCTTTGGCCTGGAAAAGATGGTATGAAAATCCCAAGCCTATCTGGCGACCACTCTTCCCCTTGATGATGACTAACACAATACTTGTTGCAGTCGATCCACCAGATGCACCGTGATGCCGTGCTCTCGTTCCCACCGGGCGTTATCCAGTTGGCACACACAGAAGTCTGCGCCAATCAAGCCATGTATATACCAGGCAGGATGATTTCGGTACAAGGCCATCCTGAATTCACAGAGGAGATGGTGCGTGAAATCCTGGAAATGCGCAAATATGGCGGTATCGTCACCGACGGTACCTACCAACATGGCATAAATCGCGTCGCCAACAAGCAAGATGGCGTCGAAGTCGCACAGGCATTCTTGAGGTTCTTGCACGAATGAAGCATCGCAGGTACAAAAAAAGGAAAGAAATTGATAAGAACAGAAAACAGGGAAGAAACACGCCAGTAGCGGGTAAGCACAGGTGAGTTTATATTCAGCCGTTGGCTTGTGTCCCTGCTGTACGGCTCGGCGACCGAGAACGGCGGGCGTCCAGGATTGCTTGGCCAGCTCTGCGACCTCATTCTTAGTCAGACTCGGATGCAACACGACAGGCGTGTCAGAATGGGTCGCGATCGGTTTAGCTGCCTAAATAGGTGCTGTATCTCCTATATCACGGCAACAGATATATGTGTTGGCTTTTGGTCTTGTTGGCTGCAGAGATGGTATGTCGTTATACCTACATCATAGGATGGTTGATTGGTCTTGGGGGCCCTGGGATACGGCTCTTTATACTCACAGAGTCTCTGTGTCAACACTTCCAACAATTCAATACAGCCTCACTAAGGCTTGGTCAGTCCAGTTATTAGCTTATTAACTTGACGAATATCACAATACCCTTATCCATTATCGGTATCTCTTCGCAAGATTGTATAGATGCGCTATACATAACACTACTCTTGCAATCTTTCATTTGTTTCCAGTGACTCCCCACTTTGCTCAGTTGGAGTAATATGGCTGTTTATACGTTGCTGTTGGGTCTCATTCTGCTTCTTCATGTGAGTGGTAGTGTCAGGGTTCGAGACTAGCACAGCTTCTGGTTGGATCTTATTCCTCCCCTATCACATGATATACTATAGCCATGAGACACCCGTACTACAACTTCAAGCACTTAACACACCCTACCCTACGCCTCTTGTATGCCATTTTCATATGATTAAGCCAGTGCATATGAATAAAGAATATATGCATGTAATCAAAGTTTGTCTAACTCATCGTTAACTCGGACCATGTAAGCTTGTTTCCCTGTGACTTCAAGTCTTACCACTCATCAAGTGAAGAATGCAGCTTTCTGTGACTCAACCACACCACATGACTATATCCAGCGGTGCAACTATCAAATCAGGCCTGCCATGGCCGTCAAAACTTATCTCGTCATACTGTGATAACGAATACAGAAAATCCATGTGAGAATGAATACCTTACTCCCGATGCAATCTAATCGAACGAAGCATGTATCTGTAAGTTGGGCTCAATCCTTCTTATCCAATCTAATTAATATACACACCACTGCGCAACGCCTCAGCCCCAATAGTGATCGACGTAACATACCATCCATGAAGGAGTAATAACAACTGGACAAATTACATGTATGCAGAGGGTCTTATAACCCGGGGTATCATCTAACGAGAGAAGAAACAAGAAAAGGTCGAAGGATATTAGTTTGATAGAGAGCAGCCACAGCCCCATCAACAAACCTACAAAGCAATGACACCAAGTCCCGATTTTTCCTCGTCGTTCTAAGTGTATTGCAATATAGCGGATCATTAGACAGGGCCGTCGAGATGAAGACGCAGGTTAGGCAGACAAGGTAAACAGGCACAGGTCATGAAGCCGCCTCGTCCAAGACATCCCACCACTCCCTCCTCCTACCCGCGCTTCCTTCACCTCTCGCCACATCACCCACGACCCCGCCTTCACTTCGCTCCCCAGCAGTACTACTACTAATCCGACCGCCGGCAGCAGAAGCGATATTCGACCTAAGCTCGAGCCCCATCTCCCTATCCCGTCTCGTGCGCGCCACTCTCTCGTCCACGACGCGCTCGTCGCGGTTCCGCCCCGCGAAGCCACCGCCGGCGTTCCTCCCGCCGCATAGACGCTGGATGCGCAGGCGCTTCGCCAGGTTCTCCCAGAAGCCGCCGCGCAGGTGTTTCCAGGGCCGCTCCCAGGCGCTGAAGAAGGCGCAGTCGACGGCCGCGCCGATGCACAGTGTCGCCATGCTGACGATGCGGAGGGCGAGGGGCTCGTAGGGGAGGAGCGACGGTGATGGCGTCGCTGCTGTTGTTAGGATACGATGGGCGGCGAGAACGGTTATCGAGGGACTCGTCGCTGTTGCTGTTGCTGTTGCTAGGGGGTCGTTGTTCAGTGCCGCCGTGGCGAAGTAGGCTGCTTTGCTGTACCTGTCGTCGTACTGGTATGCGTGCGCCACGAACGGCGCGATCCACGTCAGCAGGTAGATCGCCGGGTACACGAAGAGCAGCCGCAGCTGCCGCTGCATTCGGCCCCGGGAACGCCGCATTGCTTCTTCGGATTCTTCCGTCGGTAAGTGGACGGATGACGAGCCGGTCGTGGTGGGTTCCTCCGCCTCTTCCTCTTTGTAGGCGACGCCCGCTTCCGCGTCGTCCAGATGCGCCGATGATGTCGTAGTGGGCCAATGAGGCCCTTGCCGTAGTGCTGTTATAATATTCGCGAGCGAATTCCTCGGACCTATGTCCGAGTGACGTGCATGAATCCGTTGTTGCCACCTGTTCCGCTGTATGCTAGGCTGGATGTGTGATAACGACTCAACGTCATTATCGCCGGTAATATGTGCTGGCTCCGGGGTGGGAATAGGGGCTATAGGTGTGTCAATCACGGCATTGCTATCATCAGTAATTTCATCAGAGCTTGATCTGAAGAGCTCTATCGTGGGACTGTGAGGGGTGATATCAACAGGTGGTGAGATGCTCGTTGTGGTTATAGGCTTGTCACGTCCAAAGTCGACCAAATTCCAAGTAATAGAATTCCGGCGCTCCACCTTTTTAGGCACGTTGAGCAGGTAGTTTCCCTCGCCAATCTTTAACGTGCTCACAGTTGACGCGTCCGAGTACTGCCGAAACCTTGGTGGGCTGTGCCTGGACATACTGTTGTGTGCAGAGTCGATCAGGCCATGGGTTGTCAAAGGCGGTGTCGCAGGCACACTGCGACTCCTCCATCTGTGTTTTGAATGTCGATGATTAGGTGATCCAGTGGATACTGAGCTCATAGTACTGGCACTTCTCTGATCCTTTCCGAAGCGTCGAAAGCTGATGTAAACATATAAATACAGTCCCGTGTACGTGAAAATGATGAAGCCAAAGATGAAGTAGCGGGGACCCCAGGCAAGTGTATCACTATACCAGCTAGGTTCTACTGGTAAGTAACAGTAGGGTCCGTTGTCGACAAAGCTGGCTCCGGTTATTGGAACAATGGCGGCTAGGATGATGGGTACGGTAGCCCAAAGTGTGTAGGCAACGCGACGGTATGGTTGAAGACCGAAGTTGGCGCCAGTATGCTGGCCTTGGATAATGAATAGGGTCGTATGAATAGCTATCAACAGGACGGCTATATCGGAGGCTTCGATGGAAACAGAGAGGAAAAAGCCAGAGACCTGGCAAAATGCCCAGTGGGAACTCAGGGGTTGGTTGGTGATGAAGTAGAATAAGGGGCTGATGATAAGCCATAGAGCCTTGGCCATGTCGCTCTGTATCAACAGCATGATCATGCTATGTCACGGTTATTACATCCCTGCGGCTAGCCGAAGCAGAAGTTAGGCTGCTTGTCTTTTGATGATTCACTTACTCTTGACGGAAGCCTCTCCTCATCCGAACAAACCAGTAGAAGGCAAATTGAGCAGATAGCACGCTGACGATGGCAAACGATAGGGAAACACACATGACGGCTAGAGTATGCGTATCGGTCGTCTCAACAGCCTGTGTAGAGTCACGCTTCGCTATGTAATCATCGTAGGTGCTGAGTATGATGCTGGTCGCAGCATTAGCGGCGCTTGCCAGCCGTTTGAGAGGTGGCATCGTCGTGAGCCAAGCCGCCAGCCTGCCGTATATAATCGTGCTTGAAGCCTCATATGACCCAGTTCTCTTCGTTTTTCCGAATCACTGAAGCTACGGCCTTCATTTTGGTGCCGCATTCATGATGTCTGGATATGTCCTTCGAGGCATCTATCCGTCCAGCAACCTGTGAAACGCCCTACTATTTGCCAAGGCGACAAGATTTTTTTCAGAATTTTTATTTTTTAGCAAAGAACGCGTGTTGTATATCCTTGTGCGTTCTACGTGGCGTAGATTGAGTATCGGATGGATTTTCGCTTAACAGGATTGGCGATACGACAACAATATGACAGTGGGAAAGCTGCTTTCCTGTGTTAATGGAACACTAGGACAAGCCCGACCGAACTTTCCTCTCCAACGGGAATGAATTCAGAGACTGAAGCTAAACTGAATTCTATGCTCCAAGATCCTTAAGAAGGCACACGTATACCAACCCAGTAGGAGAGAGGCAAAGGAGGGCAAGAAGGTTTACGCTTTGCCTCTTGGCTAGAGTGGTTTGTCAACGTCAGGCCTACGTAAAGTATAACTCTCTCTAGCGGACCTTGGGATTTCTTTCATGTGATCGGGAATTTTCCTTCCGGCGCTTACAGGTCAACTGTGTAGGGAAAGCCCAATGGATCTCTTTGTTGTCGAGTTTTGTTCTTTGAAGACGGAGACGGAAAGTTGTTGCGGAAGAAAAGAAATCCGCGAAAATGACAATTGCACTTTGCCAGTCCCTTTTCCCAAGAAGAGACACATCGTCCGATGTAGAGAACAAGGTAACCAACAATAAACCGCCCGAGAATTACAAATTGCAACAGCACTACCTATTAGAAAGCGGCTCCATCTCTAGTCGATAGTATGACTAGGTTTAAAAACAAGCGAGTTATAAGCAAGCAAGGCATATATGTTTGAGAGCGGCGCATATCCAAGTAGCCGGGCACCTTTCTCCCAATAGGCACGAAAAGACAAGCCAAGTAGGAAGGGCCCCCCATTGCCAGCTCCAGCACGCCGCCTCATCACTTGCCCAATAACCCCACGGGCGCGTGCTGCGTATGAGTTGTAGGGTATGTTGGAACGGGGGCTTGGCTGTTGGTTCCAGGGGTGGCGGCGGTGAGCAAGGAAAGAAATAACAGAAACTTACACCTACCAACTACCGGCGCGTACCGTGGCGGCGGGAGTGGCGAGGGATGCGAGCCCCGCGCGGCAAGGCGTAAAAGAATGAATGACCCTGTCGGCCGCAGCAAAAGGCGCGTAAAATTCCTTATTCGTGCGTACTTATGTATGAGTGGTGAAGTGTGAATTGCGGCAGAAGTGACACCAACCAACCTATTGCAGAGCAATGTCGGTCTTTGTCCCAGGTCTTGGGCCCGATGACTCGTAAATTGAACTGCATTGACATTGCCAGGTGAGAGAAAGTCTGGGTCGGTTCCCTGATCTGATTTGATGCAGACGAGAGTCGCAGGCGGTCAGCCGATCACCTGCGCCAACCAGCATTCCCACCAAGACATCGACGACGATGGGCACAATTCGCTGTCGGTACTCGATATCCCCAGCCACTGGGAGGCGTCATCTGCATACAGTACCTACATTTACCCCTAAGCCCCTAAAACACCACAGCACGATCGGCACCCGCATCAGCTAATCAGACTGCGACACGCCCGCACTCCCAGTGCACGTCCGCCATGGCCCAGAGACTACGTATATGTATAGTGCCCCATGATTTCTTTTTAGCGATGACGATGACGATGACTTGTGAGTTACGCAGGTGCTTTCTTGTCTTTTCTACCTGCATCTCTCATTCCAGAGGTGTGAACAACAAGGGAGAAGTGAAACAAGAATAAGACATAAGGCAGGCAGATACTCCCCAAGGTTACTACTCCCTCCAGGTCGGACTAGCCTCGATGCCCAAACGAGTCTTGATATGAACTATAGGAAAAGAAGATCATTGGATAAGCTGTCCCTCGGTGCAACAAGTATTTACTTTTTATGACCACGGGATTTCACATGCGCTTCGAGGCATTGGAATATGACAAAGTTGGAAGTGAGAAGGCGGGAGGGAAAAAGGAAAAGAATTCAATATAGTTACTTGAGGATCGTCAATAATTTCATCCCTCGCAATGACCAAAGCCCTCCTAATCAGATGTCTACTTCTCTTCGACTTCTCTCTTCATTTAGGTCGTAAATGACTTGCTGCGTTACTTTAAGACACCTTTAAATTCACGCGCGTTGCGTGGGATGAATACACCAAACATACAGACATCAAGACAGATCAAAGTGCCTAAGGGTTCGAGTGACAGACACTCGAAGAGACGTAGAATATATTGACGCATACTACCTCTTTCGTCCGGTCTAGCAGAAACGCTGGGCACTTCTTCCTCCCGTATCTCCGTTTATATTCTAGGTGTGTGTGCTATTTCACCGTGTCGTTTCAGTAAGCGCCTTTGCGCCTTGCAGGCATGCGCGATATCAGACCGCCGGGATTTTCATATCCTATGCATACCTATGCGTATACACGCAGTCAAATCCCCATTGAATTGTGAAACTCCAAAAAAGTAAAAAAAATTCCCACGATAGCCCACCGGTTGACCCCTAATCATGCAGATGATACGCCACGCTGAAAAGCAACGGCTCCTAGATCGCCGTCATTACCATCGATTCCCGTCCATGGTAGGTAGCACGGACTGCGCAGCGCCAAAGAGGTACAATTTTCAATAAAAAATGCCAATAATTATGAGAAAGCCATTCGTATCACGTCGTTCTTACTGCAGCTCTGCCGGAGCGTGCTGTGGCTGTCCTCCCACCCAACCGTTCGCGGAATCGTTGCATCGCGGCGGTGGCGGCGCAACGGGTCTACGATACGGGACATATCCGTACGGCGCCGTCATATTCCCATGCGAATTTCGCTGTACGTAGGGGGGTTGGGAGTAAGTCTGACCCGCAGAGAAACGATTGTTAGGGTGGCCTGCCAGGTACGCGGTATCTGTTGCTTGGAGATCGATCTTCTCCGTTCCCGACTGCGAACTAATCGATCCACTCGGAGACAAATTCGGGCTGGGATTTTTCGAGCATGCCGAAGCGGCCTTTTGACATAGACGATCGACAAGTGCGCCGTGAGCTTTCTTGAGAGTCTTCTTCACAAAGCCTGCCATTACAAAGTTGCAGCGAAGCTCAACATCCTGCATGTACAAGTACGTTCGTTAGTCAACATTCGAGATATAGACATGATATGGCGCATCTCCCACTAAGCCAGCGTAGTAAGAGGTAGAAACAACGGAATGAGAACCAACCTCGCGAAGGTACAGCCCCTGCCTCGGGGCACCGAGCCCTATCTCGACGGGCTCGAGAGGTTCGCCAGGCAGGGTCCCGCCCAGGCTCCAGCGCTCGCGGATATCGGTGCCCAAGGGCGCATAGCAGTGCGTCTGGATGCCGTTGGGCAGGTCGTTAAAGGCAGCGGTATATGCGATCTCGCCTGTCACCAGGCCGCCAGGCAGATAGGAGATCTTGTCCGTCAGGCTCCACCACACGCAGCGTTCCTCTTCTTCGGGAGCATGTGGGGGTGGTGGGATGGGGTGCCGCTCGATGATCAGCGGATTCAAGTCGATCATCTCCTGGTGGTTGTGTAGGAAGTCGATGACGACCTCGCGCGTAATGCCCGAGGGCAGCGGCGAGATGGTCGTAAATGTCGTTCGCTTCGACATGGATCGGCTTTCGTTCTTCGTTGGCCGTTTCTCGAAATGCGTCTCAGGACCCGAGAGAGATGTGTCTTTGCGGCGCGGAGTAGAGCCGGAGGCGGTTCCTTCGCTGCGTAGCCTTTTCGTATGTAATAAAAGATCGGGAGGAGGAGGAAGAGGAAGAACCGTAGCGACTACCTAAGTAGCAAGACACGGGTGGCGCGAACGTAAGGAGTGAATGATTCGTTGGCACACTTCAGCGCCGCGCCGTCCTGTTGGATACCTCGAATTCCAGTTGATTAGGCGGT
This sequence comes from Xylaria bambusicola, assembly GCF_022495145.1. NCBI lineage: Eukaryota > Fungi > Ascomycota > Sordariomycetes > Xylariales > Xylariaceae > Xylaria > Xylaria bambusicola. The sequence continues at coordinate 188,548 of NW_025953598.1, read as the reverse complement.
ACCTATTCCTGCTACAGGTTATGGCGGCGTGAGCGGGTATTGGGCGTTTTCTTTGTTGGACTTGACACGACAAATGCGGCGTTGAGCTAGAAAACAAAGTCGAGGTTGAGACAGCCAGCCAACCAAATATGCGTCCTACGGCATACTCTAGTTTATGTGTACTGACAGAGCAAGCTGGAAGACTCTCGAGGTTGAGGCATTAGTATAACAGGGTAGAGGTAGGTATATATTCAGGAGCAGCCGTCCCTGGTTACGCAGCAGGCTCGCATGCTCGCATGCTAACATGCTATAATAAGAGGCGGCACAGACACAAGACTAATCGGGAGACTGCGGTTTATTAAGTACATACATATATACATACATACTGTAGGTTTTAAGATGCGATCTGCGGAATTGGAAAGATAGGTATGGTACGGAAACGGAAACGGAAATGCAAATGGATGGGATGTATCAGATGATGGAGGTCAGCACGCAGCAACAGCTTGTTGCACCGCCAGCACTACCTAGACCCTACTCTGCCCTACCTACCTCTATCTACTACCTACTGAAGGTTAGCGACATGACATCAGTACTAACCTTGACGCAATATTGTACCTAGCAATCCACTGTAACTGCATGCCGTCCCTCCCAAAATAGCAAGGTCAATGACACTCTCCGGGTGGGTATCTCTGCCGTGCCCATCCGAGCCAGGTATCCTCCCCCCCTTCCTCCCCCCACAATCCCGACGAGTAATATCGGTGCTAATTCCGACAAGTTCGAAATGGCTTCACGCGATGCTGCTGTTAGCTACCTATTTCCCCATCTAGTGTATAGTAGGTAAGTGAAAAGCGAGTTAAGAGAATGCCTAGCCTCGTTCAAATCGGCCGTGTTCCTGTTTTATTGCCGCATTCAGCAAACGAAAAACAATCCAGCAGGGTCCTTTTCACAGCGCCGTGCCATGCCTGCCTAGCTTTAGAACTCTGCCCCATCGCCTCGGATTCTCGGACACGTAAGAGTGAACTTGGGGCTCTAAGTATTGGGGCTCGCCTTACATACAGAGGCCTCTGATATGGGTTTTACCATCCCGAATCGGAATGGGAATCCAACCTAAGCCACGCCGCTTTTAGCCTGAGCCTGAGCCCCCGTCCTATGAACATTGACATGAGCAAAAATCTGCATAATCTGTAGGTACTCTATAGAACGTAACCGTTTATTGTAAAACGGATTCCAGTTCGAACATAACAAAACGCAAGCGCAAGCTATTACTACCCCACCTACCATCAATTCATCTCCGCCGACAACGCCGTCCGCATCGACTTTTTCAACGACCCTGTGATCCTCTAAGCCGATCATATCTACAAGGTTGTCCAGTAAGAATGCTTGCGGCGAGTACTTAGCTTTTCTTCACACCGAAAGTGCTGTACTATTATTTCCGTTAAACTTCCCAGTCATCCCAAACATAACCCGGTGCGCGCTGAGGCGGGCATAACAGTGCAATATATAATTCGACCAATATAAACGTAAATGTGATTAACGGAATAGCATACAGTCCTGTATTAGATTTTCTTAATTGTCTCAAAATAAAAGAACAGAATGCAAGCGCTGCACCTATACAAAGTGCAATATAATAGGCAACAACGGATGCCTGGCCTTCGTAAACCTGGAGGCGAGGTGGACCAGGCGAAAAAATGCCATATCGTTCGGATATATGCAACACTTCGGATTGAATATAGTAGCCGCGGTTTGCTATATCGAGAAGGACAGGGTTGAGTTGGCCGTTAACGACTTGATCGCCCCATACAGACCATTCGATAGGCGCGGTTTCAAAAGCAGCTTTAGAAGCCATCGCGACAGAAGGTGCCTATTATTCAAGTACTAGTCAGTCTTTTGATTTATGTACCCATCATCGGCTTAGTAGGCTGCTGACCTTTGACTTGATTTAGAGTTTACCAGGAAGTAAAGGGAGACTTCTTAGATAATATTTTAGAAGGCAAAATGAGAAGATCTCTGAAGGGGCGTCGTTTTATTTGATCGCCGGCTTGGTGGGTGATTTTGAGCTTTGGTTTGATGTGGAGTTTACCAAGGAGTAGGAAAGGCACTTGGATAATCTTTGGGGTATATATATACGTGCCTAATTTTTTTTTTTTAACTTTCGCTCAAGATAAGCATAATGCAGTAGAACAGGCGACCCGGATCTTCACACAAGGTGATGTGTGAAGATCTGGGTCGTAGAGTAGTGGTGCGGCTACATTCAGTTATACGTTGGTAGGTGGCCTATAAGAACACATGGTAGCCCATAATAATAAAACTAAAGCACTCAAGAATAACCAAGGTTGACTAGAGAGCTTGGTTACTATACCACTATATAGCACGGCCTCGCGCTGTGACTGTGTTTGTGTTTGTAGAACTGTAGATAGTAATTAAAGTTACGGAAGTGCAAGGAAATTTCAGCCTAGCTGCATATCATCGCGGATGTATGGAGGTTAGCTGGGCATTACATAATTGAAGGGTCTTATAGTGGAGCGAGGTGGACAGTTCCAAACTGAAGACTGTTAGGATTCCGTTTTAAACCCATGAACCGTTTTAGAACAACTTCAAGTTGGAACTTCGCGCAGACTCGCAGTACATACTTATCTTCTTGCATAAGGATGTAATGCATACATAAGTAATAGTATTACTAGGTATAGTCTGCCTGAGCAAAAGCGGCAAGAGAGCTAAAGTGCGGTGGATGAACGTATGCATGCAAGCAGGTGGTAGCATTACCGCCAACGGACGGCCACTTTGGCCAAGCACCTTCGCCTCCACCCAGCTTCAGCTTACCTAGTGTAAGGCGGTCGGCTGTATCGATATCCGAGCTCGGTACCAGGGAGCATCCGACGGTTCTATCTTTGTTTTGTTTGAAATTTGTTTCCGCTCCTGGCTGCCAGCCTGGCAGCCTGGGGGCGAAACAAACAAGCCCAATCGGTCCCCCAACCCATCTTGGAGAAGCCTTGAGTAGGTAGTCTAGAAGCAACATGGGATATAGGTAGGTACCTCCTCATACCAATATTAATCTAGGTATACGGTAAGTAGTGAACCTGGGTAGCCCTTCTCGTGGTTGATGGGCACGGCACTACATACAGGGCGAACTCAGAACACCCGGGATACTCGAGAGATGCCAGCCATCTCCTACACCAGGCCAGTACCTATAATAGGTGTCACTATATTAGGACAGCGTCGTAGTGCAGAGCGTTGGACAAGCGGTATGCTAATTCTCCGAGCTGGTTGGTTGGCCCGCGTAGCGTATCATTCGGCACCTGTAGTTAGCCAATGTTATTCTACGGTAGATGCGGATGTAGAGGCAAGCCAAGATCTCTTCACTTTCAGTGTCTCTTTACTGCATTAGGGCGTTGATGGATGGATGGATGGAGATAGCATCGCTCTCGATATGGGTTAAATTCTAAATTTGACTACACCATTTTGCCAGGAATCCTGGCAGCTCGACAGCCGATGGGATCTCTTCAAGCAAGACATCCATCCTCCACATCTTGCCCTCGAGCCCTCCATGCGCCGCGTTGGATCTGCCGCCGATGCCGGCAGGGATGAGCAGACCGAGCGATACTAACCGTTCCCATGCCACCACTGCAACGCTCCGGCTCCAAACCCTCGCTCCGGCGCCTAGTGCTAGCAAGCCAGAGCTGGCTGTCTGCACTCGCTGCCTGCCCATCTGGGCGCTGTACTCGTCATACGCCATGGCAAAATTGACAGTATCAGTATGCGCAACAATGTCGAGCCGCGCCGCCGAGATGAGCAACGCTAGCTCGAGATCTGACAAGGCCGCGAGAAGTTGTAGCTTTGGTTCTTGTGGCTCCAATGCAACAACTTCAGTAGGCGAGGGGACTAACAAATCAAGTGATGACATCGACAGTGCTGCTAAAGGCTGGATACATGAGGCTAGGAATGGTGACACGGATTTCGTCGTATAGTAATGATACTCTAGATGATCCTCGAATGCAGGCGTGTGATGGAGGGCCTGGCGCTAGTTAATAAAGATACGTGCAGTCAAGGAAAACCTTATATACTCACCTCGATTTTTTTCTCCCAATAGTCATGGAACTCGTAAAGCCCCTGGAGATCGGTATCAAAGCCTTCCGCCCCGAGGTCCTCTTTATCTACTATCAAGCCCTGTCTACATATATCCCAATAGGCTGGCAGCGATTTTGGGAGAGACAGGTAAACGTAACGATGACTGAATCGACTCTTGACTCGCTTCTCTAAGCTCTCGACAACATCGATTCTAGTCGTCAGCCCAAGCACGGCTATAGGAGCTTTCCTTGCTTGAGCAATATCGAACAGGTTATAGAGTAGTGTCTGCCGAGCATGTGTGGCAAACAGCTCAAACTCGTCGATTATGAAGACTACCGACTTGGATGTCACACCATCTTCGGCTCCTGTGATCTCTTCTGGGTGAGATAAAAGAGCCAAGAGAGAAGCCATGGTATCGGCATAGTTGCTGGTCTATTTGCATTAGTTCCCGTGATAAAAGAGCACAACTTGATAACCAGGGTATCCTACCTTATTGACTAGATCGTCTTCAATCTCCATTTCCTTGCCTAGCTGGCGCCATATCTCTTTCAATGCAAGCTTATCATCTGTATGTATAAATCCGTTAAGGCGAATAACGTGAAATTCTTCCGCATGCTCATTTCGGAGATTAGAAAGAATTTCTTCCATCATCTGTTACGCGTTTTAGCCATGATAACCGGTCAGTTGATGTGGTGTACCTACGGTCGTTTTCCCGCAACCGCGCCCCCCAATGACCATCATGGAGTTCCCTTCGCCAGCCAGTACTGTTTGCTCCACCAGTTGATATGCCTTATCAAAAGCTTCACTCTGGCCACAGAGCTTTATCCGCCGGTTGCTAGAGCACCGGTCTAGTAGCACACGTCGCATTTGCTGAAAATGTTGTTCAAAGTTAGGTATAGCAGGAATGGCTGTAGATATGGTGACGGTAGCCTTCTTCTCGGTTGTATTCTGGCGATCGTGCAAGATGTCCTCTTGCGAGCAAGTTCGACAGATCCAATCGCCTTCGGGTATGACTGGGACGTTGTAGCACTTCTGATGGAATCCAGAATCGCAAACCTCGCAAAAAATGATCTCATTCGGCGGCTCCGAATCAGGCTTCGAGCATATAACACACACCTCCTCGTCTTCTTCCTCTTGCCCGCTACCCTCTTCAAGCTCTTCAGGTTCTTCAGCTTGTTGTATATCTTTCTCCCTGTCCCCGTTTAGTGATATGGGGTTCTCTATGGGTGAGCTCGGCCTCTCAATGGTAGAGAATTTCACGGGTCTCGGTGTTGTTTCATCTTGTAGAATATCTGAGTTGACTTCGTCACCCTCATCGAACACCACAGTCTTTGCTGGTCGACCAGGTTTCCTCTTTTTAGGCGACAAAATGCCCTTCAGCTTCGGCGACTCGGGAGCGTTAACAGAATCCGTCTTCCCTGTAGGCCCATATATACGTGCCTTGACGGCTAATGGAAATGGAGAGAGCTCTATTTGACTCGGACGCACTTTTGGCGGTCGCCCCCTTTTGCGCGGCGTAGTCATGCTTCCCTTGTTGTTGAGAGGTACTGCAGTTCCCTTGCCGTCCCGTTGTGCAGTTGTAGCGCGCGCCGATACGCTTTTCGGGTCACCATTGACAAACCTTCGTTTCGACGGCGTCACAGGATTGCTTTGTTCGTGTGCCTTTCCTGCTGCTCTTGGAATCTCTAATTCATCACCGGAGTCCGGCACATCGTACAAATTTTCGGTTGCCGACGACTTTTTCGGCAGTATCCCGTAGTCCAGCTTCTTCGGTTTACCTGAAACCCCTTCTATTTGTTCTTCGTCATCGTCACCGTCGCTAGCAGGTACGTTATACGAGGACTCGGCTGTCGTGCCGTCATGTTCGCCGACCAGTTTCCCTTGGGCTCCGTTGCGCCGTCCGCGACGGCCAAGTGCACCACTAATGGCTGAAGAGATCGCGGAGAACCCCTTTGGAGTCGATGATGGTGAGTCGGCGACATCATTTAAGCGGCGCCGCTTTGCGCTTGTTGCTACGGTAGATGGCGAGGGAACTGGCGACGATACCAAGTCGTCTTCTGGTCGGGCTCGCTTTCGGCGGCCAGAGCCAGGGGTTTGGTTGGGAGCCATATCATTATAGCCGACCGAGTTTTGCGTGTATCAGTCCAACAAACTCATCGCGTATTATTGGTATGGAGTGCGCATCTTATGACTATTTGTGGGAGAGCGAGACGCGTGAGAATTTGAGGGTGTCGAATGGCGTAGCGTTTCTGCTAGCAATTGAATTCATAGATGCATCAGTAAGTGAACGCGGTCAAACGCGACGCTGGAGTGCAAAGGGTTAATTACTGCATGTCTAGTGGGGTCGGGGCATCTCCAGGGTAGGGTCCCCACGGAGCATAGCATTCGACATTAAGACCCGCCACAGACTTCAACCAGAGTTCAGAAAGTAAGGTAACAAGATTGTCATTTCTCTCTACAATATAATTCTTAACTCTAGTGAACTTACATGACCCCAAACTTATTGGAATAATGGGGGAAAAAAAGGAGCGGAAAAAAAGTCTTTATGCTAGCTACCTACTTACATAAAGCTCAACGTAAAAGCTGTTAGTTGGATCTACCTAAGCATTAGCACACTTCGTGCTATTGGCAACACCGACAACGATTTGTTATCAAGGCACGTACGAATCAAAGAATTTCATATTAGCTAACCAAGCGTTCTCTCCTGTATACACTACTCTCGAAGTCACATAAGTTTCGTGACATCGAATATCTTGCCTCTTTCTGACTCAGCCCTGGCTATCGAAATCGCCCTATTCTTTAAATCAGGAAATCCCTCCTCTTCAATAATCTTATTCATAGGGTGTATTTACCGCCGAGATGAGACCGAGGAAGGGCACGCCTCTTATTCTTTTTCATAATCTTATCCAACTCCCTGTCTCAGCCACAACAACAAGCATCAATACCCAGACGGATCTTGGAATGTAAAGGCTTATAAGACCGCTTGATTACATGTCTCTTCCTACGGAACACCTTTGACATGTGCTTCAATAGCGTGCGTCTACATCTGATATGGAGATATGTGAAAGCGAAAGGATCACCAACTGCGTAGCTAAGCAGATTGAACCCAGAGTGAGAACAAGGACGTGACAGAAATCGTGTATTATTCAATTTAGACATTACAAGTAAAGTCACAAAACCAGAAACTCCAATAGACGCCAACCAATCATAAAACCCCCATTTCTATAATACATGAGCCAGAAAATAAGAAACATAAACTGAATCCCTGATTCTATCACTCGCTCAAATAGCGAACTGAGTACTCATTGTCTGTATTGAAGCCTTCGGACCCTGCAGGCCCTGTGTGTAGTACTACATGCCTAGGTGAACATAGACCGAATGAGCGAGGCATTTGCCGTACACATCCACCTTAGAGCCCGAAAGCAAACACAGCAGCAACGGCGGCAACGAGGCCATGTACGTTGCTGCTTCCAACTAGCGAGGCGCCGCCGACCTGGACATACGATGGGTGGGGAGAAGGGCTGGGGATTTGGACGGGAATAATGGCGGTAGGAGTGACTTTTGGCGGGGGAGCAACCTGGACTGGTGGTGGTGCTGGTATGGCTGGTAACGTGTACTCCGGCGGGCAAAGAGACGAGGTCATAGTCGGGACAGTCTGGCACGCAGTGTTGTTAGTCTTCAGGAGAAATTCGCCCACGACTCATAAATACCCAATTCCCAGCGGCCATCCACGAACCAACGCAATACTAACGAGGACATACCGTAGTAACAGTGCAAGGACAGTTCGTGACGACGATGTGCTGGCCCTTGGTAGCAGGATACTCGCAGCCGTTGAAGGTGAGCGTAGTAGCCTCCTTGCACACGGTCGTGAACTGCTGAACAACCACCACCGTGGTGACAGTAGTGTTGAAGTAATTCCAGACGGGAGCGGTTCCGTTCCTGCCAGCAGCCATCGATGGTGAGGCAGCAGCAGATGATGATGATGACGATGTCGAGGACTGCGCCGTGACGCCAGCAGCCAGGAGACCGGCGACGGCTAGGATGTTCATGTTAAAATGCATGTTTGAAAATGGCCGATACTAGGTAGCAAGAATAGCAAAAGAGTGATAATAATGGCCTGAGTGGTACGCGAGTTTTCAGATGTCAAAGACCGTGAGGACAGCGCGCAAGGAAACGAGAGTTGTGGAAAGATAGTAGGTAGCGAGAGAAATGCATGTACTCAACCTGGGGCGGTATTGGATGCTTATAAGACCGGAATTCTAGAGGTTCAAAGTTATTGAAACAACAAATCTGAGAATCTGTAATAAAACATTTTCTGGTATAATAGCGAAAAGGGGCCGAGGTCTTAAATGAGGCTCCCTACTGTCTTGGAATGCACACGACTCCATGACGATCCTTCCTTGTGTCATTTCATTCCAATCATTTCCCTGAGGGCTGGCAATGTTTCGGCCCTACACTGACTGCTTCACCAATAAGTTGCTCCCTAATTTGAGAATGAGTCTCGTATTATTTTTTCCATGCCGCTGCGGATGACTAAGTTTGTTCAAAGCCAAACATTGTATGTACATAGCCACTAGATGCTGCGGGCAGTTTTCCTTTGACCAGATACCATTCGGTTGGATGCTTGCGTACTAAGGACGTGGGATACGCCTCCCCTCTATATCCGCGTGAAGTGCGAGCTTCATCGTCACACTCGACTTGAGAGACCATGTCATTTTCATATTCTATCACAAAGTCGCCCTTCTGCTTCCAATGCTGTGTAGTGGTCCCGACTTATACTCCGATGCGTACCACAGTCTCTCAAGCTTGCACGCAGCTAGCCGTTGCCTTTCTGAAGAAGTCCATATACACTGAAATATCCCCTCTTCGCCTTCTTCTGTCATGATAAAATGTCAGATAAGCCAATTTTATGACTGTTGTTGGTTCTGAACTCCGGTCGAGGGTGTCTCTATGCTAGTTTATCCTTCAACGCCTATATCTCCAGGAAAACAAGAGGTTCCAAATTCAATATTCGCAAAGATTGTGGTATTAGTAGTTAACAGTAGGCGGCTTGCATGCAGTCTCGTAGCACGTTAAGAAGAGGGATCCAAGCGACACCTTATTCAGGCAGGCCTGCTATAACTTTTAACATTATTCATGGCCGTGCTTGTGAGCGGTAAAGGCTTGGTTAGCGTAGTTGAGTCTTTTTACTGTTAGATCGGCTCTGGCTTCTTTCAGGACCGCGGTTGCCTCCGACGACGATAGAGTCGAAGTCGTAGTTCTTTAATGTGTGCTCGTACTTGGTATTGCGCAAGAATTTAGGCACCGAGTCCTGTATATCATATCAGCACAGATCCACATCCATTTCGAAGCGCCGTGCATCAACTTACACTTGCCATTAGTTTGAAAACTGCATTCTGAGCATCTTCGAAGAGCCCCGTAACTTCATGTAGAGTATCGATCATGGCAACATCTTGCCCAACAGCCTTCGTCATGCGGGTAGCCAGGTTACTCCGTAGCTGGTGGTCAATGTTCAACTCGCAAGGAGAGCCGGGTGCTAGGAAGGCGTTATAAATGCCGTAGGCTTGGGCCATGATTTCCTTGATGCCATCCATTGACGTAGAATTTGGATTCTTTTGAGCCGATTTGATAGCACCAACACAAGCACGAACGAACTCTTCGACATCCAAGTAAAACGACAAGTTCTCTTCACAGTGAGTTTCCCGCAGGTTTTCGCGGAATAGCAGTCTCAGGGCCGCATCATTCAAGATCTTGTCGAGGCGCTGAGTGTTGGAATCTCTGGCGACACCAGGACGTACAGATTGCCCCAGGCCTTCGCTCTCTGAGGTTCGACCCCTTCCGGTACCGCTGAGAATCTCCTTGCCCCGGGTTGTTAATTGGTAGATCGCGTTCTTGGTCGGCTGGAAAATAGCTGCCGATGAAGAAGTCGCCATGTAAGCCCGGTCTGCTTGAATAGATTCCATCAACTCGTACTCAACAAAGAGTGATGCCATCTCGTAAGTCTCACGCCTATCAACGGTTGTACAACAATCCATTAACCAGTCTGAGCAACCCTTCCCGGTGAATGTATCCCTGTATATCTTGCCATTGACCTTGCGCTCACTGGCCATTTTTACGCCTGTTAGACCATCCCTATAATCGCTCAATGAGTCGGAATCAGCGGCGTTAACGTTCGATTTGATGTTCAATCCTCCGCTCGCGCCACACAACCGCCTGAAAACGACTTCCATCGTGCCCCGATCCATGACCAATTTATCTGTTGTAGGATCTCTTTCCAGAATACAGAGATGGCTTGATCCTTGAGCAATTAAGTCCCCTATTTGCCTTTGCTGAATTCCATTTCGTGAACAGAAGCGGTCAAGGACACATACACCCTTTGGTGTCAATTGCCATACAGCGCCCTTCATAGTATAGACCGCCTGTAACTTGCCATCAGCTGATTCAATGAACCTCGCATCCAAGAACCGTTGACATATCGATCTAGCCATATCCTTAGCCATAGAGAACGTAGTTGTGGTGGTAGTTGTTACGATGCGAGTGGGGTCTTTCGGGTCAGGCATCCGATTAGACTGTGAGAATTTGAGGGAGCCAAGATTGTTGATTGCATCTTCAGACAAGAATGTATGTTCCACCCTTGTTAATCGTACTCGATGAGGTGATAGTGGAAGCAGGCTAACTATCAATGTCGAAAATAAATCTTTGAAGTCCTGCGTTGTAACCGTATGTTAGGAGCGACCAATAACTTGAATACTCAGAATTTCGTTACGAATAGTTAAAGGATATTCGGGTTATTCAGAACGGCAACATATTATACAAATATTTATGAAGAAGAAAAATTTGATATACCAGCAATTAAACACAGGAATGGCTTACACGAGTGAAAGGGCGATCGTCATCCGTCATGCGGAGTAGCCGAGAAGAGGTTTGATGCATCTTGTTATGCCCACCAGATACCCGAACAGGAGGTGGTTGGCCAGCGTCTGTTTTGGAGTATGGTGTCGAGATGGGGGTTTTCAAATGCGCTTGAGTCAACCGCTGTGCGTCGGCAGGACTTAGAGGGACTGGGGTGGAAGATGTAGATGATCCTCCGCTCAGATTACGGGCTTTTGAAGGCTTGTCTATATTCGTGAACTGGGTGTTTGTAGGAGACTCGAGGGCTAGCGAGAAGCGATCGAGTGCGGAAGAAGACTGCAAATTGCGGATGAGAGGTTCGGTACGGCTCGCGATAGTCCTATCCAATGCGGCTGCAGCAAACGCGAGCAAGCCTACGGGCTTTTGCGATCGAGGCGGACTAGTTAAAACAAGGTATCAGTTAGTTGGGTTCTAAGTTACGGCGACAGAGCGGAATAGCTAGATTGTGGCACGACAACATCGAGCCGTCGAATGAGGGTGGGACAGAAATAACACATGAAATGCCCACCTAGGTGGTTTGACACCAGAAGCAGGAGCCCCGGTAGGTGTGGTAGCGACAGTGCCAGCGCCGTCTGGAGAAGCAGCTGTTCTTGAAACGGAGCCAGAATTTTGAACAGCAGAAGTCAATGGTTTTGTTTTCGTTGTGGTGCTGGTAGTGTTTGCGTAGGACGATTGGCTGTGGAGCACTAGCGACTGTGGCTGGGAGGTTGAGAGCGGTGGTGCTGAAGTTGGAGTTGGCGACGGTGAGGGATGATGATAGATGGTAGCCATCTACCCACGAGGAGTCGAATTGTACGAGGAGAGGGTCTTTCGAGTCGGGACTAAGCCGTGCTATGTTGAAACAAATTACGGCAGGGACATCGAGAAACCCAACCAACCAGCAAATCGTGGATCCAGGTATTGTAGCAGGCAAGTACACTACTTTAAAGCAACGAGATTATCAAATACCGAAGGTGTAGCGTCTGGTATGGTATGGACGCCGCGTACCAGTCCTGGCTGTTTAGGGCAAACTAATGTGAATGTGGGCTGGGTCGGCGGTAGCCCGTGTTCTATGTCGAATATAAGTAAGTGTGGGTGTAGGTAGGTATTGTAGTATTGTGCGTGGAAGTACTGCACTGTCCACCAGAAGTACGGTACGAGGGACGGCGGCGGGTAAGAGAGTGAGAAAGGGAGAGATATAGCCCAAGGACCTGATGTCACTCTTACTTACTACTGTCTACAATCTGCTAGGGCTGGGGTTCGCCGATGCTGCACATCCAGAGTGAGACGAGCGTTGGGAGGGGAGGAGATAGACAATGAGTGGACGACGGAGGGAGAGGAAGAGAGGACAAGGTAGGTACACCGGCAGTGGTGAAAAGGGTTCCTCAGACAGTATGTACCTAGCGTACTAGTGGAGCGGGCGTTTCAGGACGACAAGGCGATGGCTTCGAGTAGCTCCAAGTAGTGTCCAAGTAGTGTGTAGAAGATGAAGGAGAAGAAGAAGAATGAAAAGCAATAAGAAAGCAACAACCACGGTCTGTCTAGTAGGTTACAGTAGGTTGATGTAGGTATTGTATGTATGTACAGTAGTACATGTACACACAGCACACCCCAGTCCCGGTTTAGACAGGGAGATCTACTATGTAAGTAGACAGACAGTGGGTAGGGTAGAGAGATGAGAGGACTAAATACTGTAGTGTAGGTAAGTCTGATACCAGCTGGGTCGAGCTAATTATGGCCCGTAAGAGAAGATGCTGATGATGATGCTGATGATGATGAGGATGATGATGATGAGGGTGGCAGACTGACTGCCTGACCGGCATTGACGAGAAGCGCACAATGGACTGACTAACCGACAGACTGACAGACAGACAGACAGACGGACGGGCAAACAGACTCTCTGACTGGAAAGTTGAGTGACAAGAGAGGACAGACAGATGATGAGGTGAGGAGAGAGAGGACAAGCAAGTACCTACCTAGAGGTAGTGTACACAAGTTGTCGTCCCACGACAGCAAGTAAGTACTTACACCAAGTACACCAAGTACTACACAAAGAAAGCCTCCATTCTCCATTCTCCATTCAACATTCGAACAATGACTTGCCCCCCCTTTCCCACCTTTCTTCCCACCTTGCCCACCTTTTGCCTGGCAGGCCTGGCAAATCAACCCGACAGGGCCATGTGCTCGTCAGGTACCTACATGCAGACAGTGTGCAGTGTTCAGTGCTCGAACACCACCCTACCCGTGTATCACTTGCTCCTTTGGGAATAGCGTGCAGTGTCTTAGCCCCATTGCTGCCACTTCTGCCCATGTTGTGGCATTCTTGCCTCGTGCGCCCAGGGAGGCCACTATAAACCTCGTGCAGGCCCCTTGTGTTGTACTCGGACTTACGGAGTACAAGCGCGGGAATCCCAGGGCTAGCAGCATGCACTGTGCAAAGCAGACAGAGAGCAGAAGAAAGAAACAGCTGGCAGCCCGTGGCCCTCTTTTGCCAGCCTGCCTAAGTACCTACAGTACATAGGTACTGTAGTCGAGTACCTACCTACCTAAGGTACTATGTAGGATGTACATATTATGCACTACGGTTCCTAGCAGTGTGTCAAACATCATGGGGAATCCAATGGTGACTATGGCCCTTATGAAGAGACTACCATAAGTAGAGATATCTTCCAAGGCCTGTTGTCACGGCATAGCCAAGAATTCTAGCGTCCTTGATGCTGGATGCTCTGTAGTGCACACTAAGTACACAGGGGCTCAGCCAAGGTAGCGGTACGCTTACCCCACTTGAATTCCCATATAAACACCACAGCGCGCATTCCCAAACGGAGGTCGCTCGACTTAGCTGCTCCTGTCGTATACCAGATAATGCGGGCAAGCTAAAAAGGTGTAGTTGTTATTGGTAAGTAATTCTAGCTAGCACTGTGGCCAGGGAGGGGTAGAATTAAATACAGTGCTTCTAGGAATGGGTTCCGTAACTGGTCCCCCCATCGAGCTAGGCGCCCACGCCTATATAAGGCTAAAACTAAAATTATAAGATTATATAAGGCTAAAACTAAAATTATGAAATCCTATTTTATAATTTAATATTTTATCCTATAATTTAATAAAAAGTATTGTATTTATATTTTATAACTATTCTATTTATATTCTACTTTATCTCGATTATGAAATTTCTATCCGGTAAAATTGTATATAAATCCTAAGCTTTAATAAGGATTATTCCACTTATATTTTAGATTATTCCAATTATAAAAAATCCATTTAGTAAAATTATATATAAATCCTATATTTTAATTAAAACTATTCCACTTATGTTTTAAATCATCCTACTTATAAGATTTTTATCCAATAGAATTATATATATATATTTTAAGCTTTAATAAGGATTATCCTGCTTTTATTCTAAATTATCCTATTTATAAGATTTCTATCCGGTAGAACTATATATAAATCCTAGGCTTTAATAAAGATTATTTTATTTATATTTTAAATTATCCTAGTTATAAAAAATCCATTTAGTAGAATTATATATAAATCCTATATTTTAATTAAAACTATTCCATTTATATCTTAAATCATCCTATTTATAAGATTTCTATCCAGTAGAATTATATATAAATCCTATTTATATTTTATTATTTTAGCTATTATCCATTATTAGGTTATTGTTTATAATATTTTATACGTTATTAATGTAGATGGCCTTTTCCTTCCCTTTAAATTTAATATTAGATTTTAATTTAATAGCCTTTCCTTTCCTTTTAGGTTTAATATTAAATTTTAATTAAAATTTAAATAAAAATACTTTAATTAATTAAGATAGGGATCTAAATAAAAATATTCCTCTTAGGTTAATAAAAGTAAATTAACTTCTTATAAAAGTATATTAACTTTAAATATAGGATATAAATAATTTTATAGTTATAAGTAGGATAATAGTAGGGTAAAATAAAGAATAAAGAAATTCCAACTTTTTTATACATTCTTTTAAGCTTATATTTTTACTTTTAGCTTTTATTAATTTAATTTATAAATTTATAACCTTTCGGATTATTAATTAAATTATAGCTTATATTTAAGGCTAAATAGTAATTATTATAAACTTAGCTATATTTTAAGGTAAAGCTAAAGCTCCCCCTATTAAAACTTTATTAAGGATAGCTATTATATATAATTTAATAATTCCTTTAAATAGTCCTTTATATAGGCTATTTTATAATATAGCTTATATTTATTTAATTATAATTTTATATATCTTATATATTTCTTTTATTATTTTAAAATTATTTAATATTAAGATTTTACCTTCCTTTTTAAAGGCTTTTAATTTCTATTAGTTTTTCTTTAGGATATAAGCATATTTTACCTTTAATTTTAATCCAGCTTCCGCTTTATTTAAATAGTTAATAGGATAGTTAAATATTAGTTATATATATTTAAACGTAATTCCTTTTAATTTGGGTTAAAAAGTTTAAATATATTATTAATATAATTAAGAAGGCTGCTATATCTATAAAATAAATTATTAACTTTATAGATTAGGTTATTAATTTTATAGGATAAGTTGTTAGTTTTATAAAGTAGGTTGTTAGTTTTATAGAATAGGTTATTAGGGTAGTAAAAGGAACAGTCCGGATCCTCTTTTAAGGGATGCTATATTTATATAGTTCTTAAAGTTTTGGATTTATTTTTAGGATCCCTTTTTAATAGTTGCCATTTGGGCTTTAAGATTTTAGATTTACTTTTATAGTTCTAATAGTACTAGGGGTATATTTAGATTTTTATTAATAGTTATCTTTTATTATTTAGGATCTTTAACTTTTTTAATAGCTTTGTTTTCCTTTTTTAAGGTATTAAAGTTAGGATTAGCTTTAAACTATAATATAAAGTATAATAGGATAGTATAGCATCCCTTTAAAATAAATAGCTATAGTAGTTTTATATTACGTATAAATGCTTTTAATATAGGCGGGAATGTGCTATAGCTTTCTTTAAAATCTTTAATAATTTTAATAGCCTTTTAAAAAGCTAATTCAATATAGGATTTAAGGGTAATATTTTTATAATATATTTAATTATACTAAGATATTAAAACTTTAATAATTTGGATAAAAGTCTTTATTTTAAACTATAATGCTATATTAAATAGCTTAATAAATATAGGAATATAGTATAAGTATTTTATTACCTAGTTTATTTTAATGTTTTTTTAAGGATTAGCTATATATATTAAAATAAATATTTAATAAGCTTTTCCGTTTAATTTATTTATAAACGGGGCTTTATTAATTCCTAATTTATTTAAGCTTAAAAGGGTACAATTCTTTTTTTTAAATATAGATTTATTAAGGATAGCTTTATTAATATCTATAAGCTAAGATAAGTTTGATTTATATTTTATATTCCTTATATATTTTTAATTTAATAGTTTGGATATTTTATATATTTTATAGTTAAAGTTTAATTTTAGGAAGGGATCTTTTAATTTAACGCTTAGCTTATCCTTATTATTATCTATTTTTATATATAAGGATAAAGTTTATTTTAATATATAGCTGTATATTATAATGTATAGAGTAGTAGTAATAAAGGGGTATAATAAGAATAAATATAATAAGGATTAATAATGGATAAGGATAATATAAAAAAGAGGTGGAAAATTTAGGTTAGAAATGGGAAGATTTTAGGTACCAGTATAGCTGGTAATTTATTTATATATAGCAAAAGCATTTATAAGGAAGGAATGGATTTTTAAGGATAGGATAAATATAAACTATCCTATCCTAACTATTTGGTTATTTATATATATAATTATTTAATTATCCTTCTTTTAACATTTAACTATCCTATTTAAATAAGGTTATTATATTAAGGGTTTTTTTTTTTTTTTTTTTTTTCTTAACTATTATTAGTTAATTCTTGATTTTTTAATAAAGTAATAGTAAAAGGTTCTTTTCCATCTTTAAATAGCTTATTTATAAGATAAATAACTTAAAGGCATTTAATAGGTATTTATAAGGAATAAGAATACCGTTTAAATTATATAAAATATAGAAGTAGTATTCTATTTATCCTTTTATTAAGAATAGTCCCCTTTATTTAGGTATAAGCTTAAGAAGCTTTAGTTTTCCTTTTTATAATAATATTATATAGTTATTAATATAAATGGGTATACCTTAATGGGTATAAATAGTTTATCTTTATACTTAAATATCCTTATATTATTGTTTTATCTCTTTAAGTTTTTATTAAGTTTGTGTAATATATTCTAAAACCAGATTATAATATTAAGGGTCCTAATCCTTTAAAATTAAAGGTTTAAATAATAGAGATATAAGGGAGCTTATTAAAGTAGTATCCTTAATAGGAGGGTATTTTACTTCTAGTTTATTATAAGGTAGGTAGTTATATAGGATTTCGAAAGGTAAAAAGCTTAGGTAATTTATATGTTAAAAGTTAATACTTTGGATAGCTGGTACTACTTTTAGGTCCTAATTTCCTAGTATACCTAGGATAGAATTATAAAGCTTATTAAGGATGGATTATATAATATGGTTAAATATTTCTACAATGCCCATACTTTTATAGGATTTGGATAGGGCATTTAAAATATATACTCCTATTTTTTATATTTAACATTTAAATTCTTTTAAAAAGAACCTACTATTAGGATTTAAGTAGATAATTAAAGATATAGTACTATTTTAATCCTTCCAATTTAATATTACCTATAAAGCTATAAAGGTTTTATATAATGTTATAAGGATTATTTACCTATAGTAGCTAAATATATTAACTTTATATAGGATATATTGGTTTCCTTTAAAAATAGGGATAAATGGTTTTATAAAGTTTATCATTAGGATTTGGAAAGGTTTATATATTATAATTGGAAGGCTAAATGATTTAAGCTTAATTAGGTTAAACTTTATATATTATAGGTATTTAAGTATATAATTAATAATATCCTGTGCTATATATAACTAATATACTATTTAGTTAAGTCTTTTTAATGTAACGGATAAATGGAAGTAGCTTTTATTATTATAAGCTAGCTTTAAAGCATATAAAACTTTATTTTTAAGGAGGTATTTTTGTTATATTCCTTTTTTAAAGTGCTTTAAGGTCTATTTATTAATTTTAAATAGCTTTACTTAGTTTACTAAAGCTTTGGATCCTAACCTTCCCCTATCTTTATTTAAGGTATTATTAAGGAATTTCTATATATTTAAATATTAAATTGATTTATAATATTTAAATATTCCAGCTATAGATTTACTTATTTTTATTATTTAATATATATATATTATTAATACTTTTATATTTAAAATAAGGGCCTTTTATATATCCTTTTTAATGCTGTAATGGTTAAAAGGTAACTATTATTTTATTTAAAATATATATCCGTTTTCCCTATTAAACTAATTTTAAATGGAGTATAGTTTTAATTTTAATATATTAAAATATGGAGCTATTAATTTTTAGGATTACTTTACTATATTTTTAATAAGTTAAATTTTACTATTTTTATTTAATATATTTAATAGTTTATTATATCCTTTTAATTTATCCTTTTATATTTAAAGTTTTAAAGCTTTATCTATATATTTAATTTTTAAAAAGGTATTTAAACAATTTAGGTTAGGGAAAATAGTCCTAAATAAAGCATTTATTACTTTATTTTAAAGGCCCTTTATATATATAATTCGAATATTTAATAACTTTAATTCTTTAACCTATTTAATATAAATGCCTTTAATATTAAAGGATATAAAAAAATAGGTTAAAGGCTTATAATTAATATAAATAATAGATAGGATAGCTAATTTAAAATATTTTTTATACCTTTAATAAAACTTTATAATAGTATATAGCTCCCTTTTATAAATGCTATAATTGCATTAATATATAATAAATAGAAAGCTATTATATAAAAGGGGGTAGGGGATTTTATTTTAGTTTTAAATAATATAGTATCCTATAATATAAGTTAAAGCGTTTAAATAAAGGTTAATAGGTAAATTATATTAATAACCATATATATTTATAGTATAGGATGACCTTTCCTTTAGGAATTTGAAAGCTAGGCTTTTACTTTTACCCTATCGTTAAGGAACATTGCTAAATAATCTATTAAAAGGATGGGCTATTTCTAAGTAGTTAATAATTTACCTTTTTATAGGTTTTATAGAATTTAAAAAACTATATATTTAAGTTTAATCTTTAAAATAAGGCTAATTCCTTAAACGTTTTAATCGATTATATTTAACTGCTACCTTTCCGTAGATTTTATAAACCACTTTTAATGCTATAATTTTATTATATTTAATGCTTACTTTTTTTAGGAATAGCTTTAATTTAGCCTATAGGATTTAAAGAAAAAAGTAATATTTAATTTAAAACAGCTATTCCTCTATTAACTTATAAGTAGTAAAAATATTATCGATATACTTTATAGCTAAGATTAATAATCCAAAAGCTAAAGGGGTAATAAGTAATAGTTTAAAGGTTAGCTTTAAAATTAAACCTAAAGTTATATATATAAGCTTTAAAAATAAATAACTAATAGATTGGAACCCTTATAATAAATATATTAATTATAATTAAAGGAATTTTAAGATTTCAAAGGTAAGTATATATTTTAAATTAAAGTAAATAGGAATAGTTTAATATTTATATTTAAAATTAAATTTAAATATTGATCCTATATATAGATTTAATAACTTATTATAGATATTTATAAGGAATAGAAGATTTATTTTAGGGAGGTTCTCTTCTATTTTATTATAATTAATAATAAGTTTTAGCTTTAATTAAAGATTATATACTTTAATATTTAAATCTTTATAAATTAGGATAAGTATAGCTGTCCAATTTAATAGTTCCCCGTTTACTATATATATAGATTTATATAAGCTAGCTTTAAAGTATTTTAAAGTAAGCTTATATAGCTAATATAATTAAGGATTAGTTTAAAAGTGTTATTTTAATCTATTCCATAGCTTTATCTTTAATATTAATTTTACTTAATGGATATAAAGGTTTATAAATATAGCTATATTTATAATAATTATAGCTTTATAGTTTTAATAAATATATTAAACTTTTATATAATGCATCTTTAGGGGTTTTAGGATAAAAGATTTAAAGGTAGGATTATAAGCTTTCTATTAGGTAAATATTTTTATATTTAATATATTTAATAATAAGGTAGAAGTTCTTTTTATAATTTATTTATTTATAAAAAACTATTAATAAATAAGGGATAGCTTTTTAAAAGGTAGGATTAAGGAAATTTCCTTTAATATAATTAATTATTTAGGATAATACTCCTTTAATAAAATTATAAATAAATAAGCTTATAGGATTTAATAAGCCTTTTTAAGATGTAAAGTAGTTAATAACCTAAAGGTATAATTAAATAATGTTTAATTTTAAATAGGAAATATAGATTTATAATAAATATTGCAACAATTTAGTTTTCTAATTTATTTAGGTTATAAATATAAGTTTAGTTTTCTAAATCTTTAAAATCGTTTAACTTAGGCTTTAATTTAAATAAATCTTTCTTATCTATTAAAATTCCCACTTTAGGCGGTATAGGAACTAAGGTAAGTTTATATTTAGATTTAAAGTATAAAATAAGCCCTTAAAATATTATAGATATTTCTCCTATAGCTAGATCTTTAATAGTTAATATAGAATTATATATATTAAATATAGCTATTATATTTTAAAACTATAATAATTTAAAAATAAATTATATTATTAATCTACCTTTAATTAATTAAATAACTATTTATATTAATTAGAATATATTAATTATTATTATAATAAAAATAATAAATTTATAAATAGGATTTAATTTACTAAATAAATTTAAAAGAATAAGCTGCTTAACATTTAATTTTTCGATTTTCCTCCAGGTTAAGCTTAATTTACTTATTAAAAGTAGATATATAATATTTACTTTATTTCCTTAATTTATTAAGCTAGCTTTATTATTTAGGACCTATTTTATTAGTTTACCCCTCTTTAAATATTTAATAATAGGTTTAATTTTATATACCTTTATAAATTAAATAGATGTTAAATTAATATTTAAATATATACTTTCTTTTATTTTAATATATTATTTAATTATTTTTTTAACCTTTTTTAATACCTTAACGGATAAGAACTTTAAATTTTTATTAAAATTTGGATTTAACTATAAAAGGTTTATAAAGGATATCTTTATAATAGTAATATTTAAAAGTTTTATATAATTTATAACTTTTTATCCTTTATATCCTTTAATTTTTATAAAAGGTTTAAGGGGTTAGTTAATATTTTTAAGTTTTCGAACCTTTTTCTATTTTAATATAGCCTTTTTAACTTATTTATTAAATAAAAATAAGATTAAAACCATAATATTTTTATCCTTTCTTTTTTTAAATAAAGGTTTATTTATAGCTATAATTAGGAAGGCTTAGAATAATACTATTTAATTATCCAGCTTTTTAAAAAAAGTGGTCCCTTTATTTAAAAATTTAACTTTATTTACTCTTATAGAGTTGGAAAATACTATATATTTAAGTTTAAAGGTAAGGTATAGGTCCTAGGGTACTACTTTATTTTCCTTTAAAAATTATTCATAATAAAGCTAAGCTAATTTAAATTAGATTTTTATTATTTTAAAGCCTTTTTTTAAATATTTATTAATAGGAAATATTATACCTTTAAAGTATACCTATTCCTATTAAGCTAACCATTTTTATTAAAGGGTATTATATTTAATTTAAATATATTTTTAACTTTTATATTAAAAGTATACTTTTTTTCCTAATTTTAAGGTTTTAATATTATTAATTAATAGGTTCTTTAATATAGCTTTAATTAAAAAAGTATTAATTTTATAAGATTTAAAAGGAACATTAGGTTAAAAAGTAAAAGTAATAAATATCCTTTAAAGATATTTATTAATATAATATCTAATTTAATAATATTTAAAATATATAACTATATAAAATAGAGCTATTATAGGGGCTATATTAAATATTAATAGGGGATATTAATAAATATTATTTAAAAAGGGTTATAAGGGATATTATATTAATTTAAAAAAAAAGGTTTAATATTAAGCAATATAATTTATTAATATTTAAGGGAAATAATAATTAATAGCCTTTCCTACTATTAATCCCTTATAGTTTTAAAAAGCTTTATAAATAGCTTTAACTTTTATATAGTTTACCTTTTTATTAACTACTTTAACTTTATTTTTAAAAATATATTAAACTTTTTAAATAATTTTATAACATTATTATAATAATTTAGCTATTTAAGCTTTATTATTTAATAATTCTTAATAAAGCTTAAAGTTATTTAATCTATTTATAAACTAGTATATTATTATTTAAAGGAGAATTACCTTTATAGGGAATAATAAATTAATAAAGCTAAATAATTATTTAAAATTATTTCTATTTCCTATTTATTTTAAAAAGTTCTAAATATAAATATAATATTAAACTAAAAGCTTATCTTTATTTTAAAATAGGTAAATAAAATCTTTTATATTTATATTAATATTAATAAGCTTTATAAGATATTTATCCTTTAAGGCTTATTTAAAATTTTTTAAATCCTTTATTTAAATTATACCCTTTATAATATAATTAATTATTTTTTAAAGTTTAAGATTTAAGTTTAAAAATATAGCAGCTCCTTATATATATAATATATTAATAAATATAATAACGTTTAATAATAGGATCTAAACTTTCTAAAATCCCTTTATATAAAATTATTAATAGATCTTTTATAATTAATAAATAGCGGATTCCTTACCATTAAAATAACTATAATAAATTATATTTAAAACTTTATAATTATTAATAAAATAATTATAATTATATTAATATATTCCTTTTATATTTAAACTTAAATGGAATTTAATAGGTTTAAATAATAGGATTAAAATAATAGCTAATAATAGGTTTAATAATTAATCTGGATATTAATAGGCTAAACCGGTTAAAATGTTAAATATTATAAATAGTAAATTTAAAAATTAATTTAATAATATAAACGTAGAAATTAAATTTAATAATAAATATAAAAAAGGATTTATTAAAATAAATAATAATAAAAGTTACTTTTATAATAAATTAATTAATATTATAAAATAATTAAATAAAAACCTTAATAATTAAATAATAAGGCGTTAAATAAAGATATAATAGCTATTACTTATTAAAGGGAAATTTATCGATTTAAAGGATATAGATTTTAAATTAAACAATAATAATAAGGTCAATAATCTTTATAATATAAAACAATACTATAATATTAAAGGTTATAATAATAGGATAAACTAATTAATTTTACAATAATTAGCTATCCTTAAGGTAAAGCTTATAATATTTAAAAAACTTTAAATAAATTTATAATATCTAATAAAAATGGGTATATTTACGTTAGCCTTATAATAGCTATAAAATTTATATTTAAAAATTTAAGGATAAAAATAGTATTAATTAATTTAAAATTATCAAAAGATAACAAATCTAATGTCTATTTAATGGAACCAATAGGATGCAATATAATAGTAATTAATTTATTCCGGGATAGGGGCACCAAATAATGCGGGCAAGCTAAAAAGGTATAGTTATTATTGGTAAGTAATTCTAGCTAGCACTGTGGCCAGGGAGGGGTAGAACTAGATACAGTGCTTCCAGGAGTGGGTCCCGTAACTATACCTAGCCGGGATCACTGTGCATGCGGGCAGATAGACCCATTCTGTCCCAGGACCATTATACGATGCTGCTCGCATACTTCTCGTTCAATTCGTTTGTGCATCGTCATCAGAGAGAGCATCAAGGGGCAGAACCTGCACTTTGGGCGGGGACGCATAAAATACCAGCCAGCGCTTCATTGTTCTCTGAGACGGCCTGGTTACAGCGCTGTAGCACCCGTCTGTTCACACTTATCCGTCCATGTCTTCAATTTATACTATGGCCATTAGCTGCACTTACGACTTCATACTTTTGCAGAACAACTAACTGACTTATTAGCAGGTTAGCCTGTACTTAGGGATTTTCACTTACACTACTTAAGTACAATACAGAGCCCTGCTTAGAAGCTCCTTAGAAGCTCCTGGCCAATTCCTAGCGCAGCAAATATATCTACCTACGTTGCCTGAAGGATTCCTACCTCTCACCCAAGAAGAGACGGGAATAATGTGATGTAATGAAGATACCCATTAGTGCAGCACATCGCGCATCGACTATGCCTACTAGCTATGCGTTTACGCATACTACGTAAGTACAGGTAAGTAGATGCCCCTGCTAGCCTTCTCGAGACTTTGTTCGGGGGCATCTATCATCGACAGGGTCCTTATGCTTTAAATCCTCCAAGCATGTCCGCCATTACGTGAGTTTCCTACTTATTTACATAGTACATGTAAAAAATGTGGTCTACTTATCTTATACAATCCACCAGTCCATCTCTTTATTTGAATCGTAGGGTGTGAGTAGGTATCCGCCAGCAAGCAGCAAGTCTGCGGCTTTACCGACGCAGATATCTTTAATTGTCGAGGCTAACGTGACTTAATTGCTAGGAAATCCCCTGCAAGCCAAGATCCGGGGTTTCGAAGCACTCTTGCGATTGTTTTAAGATTTTCTTGCCTGAACGCCTTGTCTGGCCTTGTCCATGGAGATAACCTTGAATACATACCTACTTAGTAAGGTGTTTGGTTCAGGTCATATCCCGGGCGTTTCCCTGGTCAGACCTTGGTGCTGGTTCGACAACGTTTTGTCTGGTTACCTACATTACATTCCACGGACTGACCAGAGTGGGTCCAACAAGAAATGTCCGGTTTACCCATTGAGAGGCATGGCTCACCAAGACCCTATAACTTTGAAAGCTTGGAAAACAGCCAACTAGATTAATATACCTATAAGAATTAACTTAGTAATGGTGATTACGATAGTAAAATGCTTCGTGTTAACTATATATTTTTTCCATTTTATTTAAGTATTCTAGAGCTGTTTAAACTTATAAAGTCTTGGTGAGCCATACCTCTCAATGGGTAAACCGGACATTTCTTGTTGGACCCACTCTGGACTGACTATGCCTATACAGTACCATGTAGCAATAGGCACGGTGCTGTCGGCTGTGCACAGTGCCTAGTCGAACCCCTGCCGGCCGTACCGTAGGTGCTGCCGTGTACATGTGTCTTTGCCATGTGCGTATTAGGCATTGACCATTCGATGGCCACGACGGGCATGGCATGGCAATGGCATGGCGGACAGGGGCTATGTTGGTTCCGCACGTTTTTCTGGTTACCCCTCTCGGCACCTTTTAGTGCGTTGTCTTGTCCAGCTTGTCCAAAAGTACCTCAGCCCGCGTCAGCCACGAGGAAACCAGCAATCTAGGCGGTCGATCGATTTGCCACTCGGTTGATTCAAGTAATCTAACAAGTATATGTAGATACTACTCCATTATCCATATGTAGACACGTCTTGGCAAGTAAAAGTCCCCGAGCCACAAGATATTCCAAGTAGAGATATCACCTACCTATTACAATTCGTGCTAGTTTCTATAGGGACCTACTTACTATGTAAAACCTAACCTCGGGTAGAGCTCGGGTTTCATCATATACTTATATATAATGATTACTTATCATTCTCTTCTACACTGCCTTAGGTACTTAGTACGTATTCTTGATAATTAAGTTGAATTATTTAAATATGGTAAATTACTATTCAAGACCCGCTTATCTAAGAAAAGATGAAGAAACATTTTCCTCGTATGTGTTAAAGTCCTGCCATACCATATTGTACAGTAGTAGTAAGTGCCCGAAACAAGGTGCCAAGCGCATTATAAATCGGATTGAATCATCCTATAATCACCCTATTGGTCTCATGACTGGATTGTCCACTCAATCTTCCGTAAGCCGCAATACCTTCCCTTCATTGCTTTGATTGATAGCCTGCGAGAGCTGTGGTCAAGTCTGCATCTCGCATGGATACCAAGGAAATGGAAAGGAAATAACCTTGGCTTCGTCGACGTGCGCTATCCATACACGGCGATTTTCGCAAGCTATGCCTCTTTTCTATCAGTCTTGGATCCGGCCCACTGTGGAGAGGGATCAAATGAAACTAAGCTGGCAAACGTCCGTCCTCTCTCGCACACGCCTCTGCACGCCATGTACACTATCGCCACGTGTGGGCCAAGCTCACTCACTATTCAAAGCTAACAGATGACGTTTTCCCTTAGTTTACAGCATGCATACTCAGGTATGACCTTGAGTTAATAATAGCGAACGAACGGTGGAAATCGTAGTTTGCAATAGGGCTGGATGAATACATAGTAGTCTTGAATGGTTCCTCAGGACCATGAATAGGTAGATCCTGCACGTCTGTGGCACAATATGTAGATATTGATCTTGCTATGTGCGTAAGTTAGCGGGCTGGGTGGGTATGGCTAGCAGTACTTATTGCTCAAGATCATGAACGTTGATTCCACCTGACCAGAAGAGCCTCCTCTAGCCCCAATTCCATTGTCGTAAACCAAATGCTTCCCCGTAAATCAAACGGCGGGTTGGCAGCGTGGGAGTGGCTCCAAACTCTATCAATTAAGCTGTTCAGATTGTTTGTGAGCAGAGACAGGCTATGTCAAGTTTGAGATTTGGCATGGTCCGTAACGATATGCTGGGCTAATTGATAATGGACAGATGGAAGAAAATTATGCTTATTATCTTGTTGGTATACTGCATACTTTATCTAGTACGTTAGTGCTACACTTGCTACACCGCCGTTGGGGTTTTGCTACTAATCACATTATCTGAGGCGGTGTGTCCCCGGTTCGCACTTAGTTAGTACTTTGCGTTACAAGGCCACATTTTCCCTTCAACAAGGAGCCGATAAAAGTACAAGTATATTTCCCTCGGCATGAGATGCCATGCTGTTCTAAATACAGCCAACCATATGGAGTACTAGTGATTTGGATTAGGTGCTTGATCCCGAGATCCAACCCTATAACGTACTAGCATTCATGCTACAGTAGAATGATACTTGCTCCCATTGGCATATCTTCTGCGTCTAAAATATTTCCCTCGCGACCTATCAACTCAATGCATTTAGCGGAATAGGTGCTGAGGGGAACAATAAAAAAACATTAGCGTAGGTAACTATGGGATATTCAGGTCCCGACGTTGTACCCGACAGCATGGACCCGGGTCTAGCCTCACTACCTGCCAGATATCTACCAAACAGCAACGGGTGCAAGCAGGTCCAGAACGCGTAAGCCCCAGCAAGTCAATCAGACACCTTGTCTTGCCGTCTTTCTGCAGCACGTGCAGATACATCAATAACGGTCGAGCAATGGCTGATGTGGACTAGTGCGCGCAAACACACTAGCTATCCTTTCTCCCCCCCGCAACCACACCGAATGAACCCACGCCGAGCTGCCTGAGGAGGAGGAGGATGATAATGATGATGATGACGAACATCGTAGGAACAATTACAGTTTTCTAGAACATTACCGAAAACGGCGCAGTTCATATTGATATTCTTAGAATAGAACACTCATCCTTAATCCACAAGTTTCGGGACCGAATCCAACGGGCGCCGCAGTGTTAGATAGAGTATGTAGTACCTAGCGTGCATGTACTGCACTATGTAGGTAAGTAAGTAAGTACACATAGTGTGTGGCAACAAAATGATCGCAAATAGGTACATTAGGTAGGGCCTTGGCAGACAATGCCTAGCTGTGGCGGATCGCCGTCGCATGAGAAATACTTAAAGATAGGGAGGATGTGTTGTACCTACCTACTGTGCTGTTCCAAGCATCAAGCATCATCGATGGAGAAGCCAGGGGGGGTGGTAGCTATTGATGAAAACAACATGAATCTCGCTTGAGGACAGCTGAAGAATGGCAGTTTCATCTCTCCAACCCGTGTCCGATCAAAGGTGATGATGGCACGTGGCTCGGGCGGCAAACGCCGCACACCTACCCCCTACCTACCTGTACACCGCCGCCGACGCCACGCTTCCCTGCGGCACGCAATGGGCCCTTTCATCTCGATGTGAGACAAAGAGTTGCAGCTCGCCACCTCTCGCCATTTCGTCATGCCGGGCGTTGGGAACCCTGGGTGGGAGGTAAGGCACGGGCAGACACGGGCATGGGCTCTGACTGCCGCCCACGTGGAGGACGCGTGGCGGCTAAAGCACGTGCCGACTCGACGCTAAGACAACCTGCGGGCTTTAGGTACATTTCCAACTCTCACCTAACAGACACCGAAGTAAACCGAAGTAACTTAACTTACTAAGGTCACTCACTCAGCACTAATTGTAAATCAGAGTAAGTAGTCGCTTGGGCAAGGGTTGCAATCGCTAAGACAGGTACTTAGGTACTGTAACCACAAGCCAGGTGCCTCTAACCATTTGTCATGAAATGCACTGGCCTGACGTGATTGCTATTCAATAGTGTAGTGTAGCTGTGTGAATTTTGGATTTTTAATATATATATATTTTCATGGAAAATTTTAATGTTATTAGGGTAAGCACCAAGACCAACTGCATTTCTATTGCTAATTCTTCAGCGCGGAAATGCGCAGTGTTGTTGACCACACAGTTCCAGCTTAACATTGATTTTTTTTTTGTTTTTTTTTTGTGTCTCTCTCTCTTTACCTATGATGCAGTTATGAGCTTTGATTTCTCCATCAGTACAGCATCTACAAGACGTTTTTAATTGAATTCAAGGTGGACACTGGCTAGGAAATCATAGTCGTCTTGATTCTAATCCGTATCTATGAGATGCATACATACCTAGGCAGGTATATACAGCTAAAGCCAGTCCACAACCTGAAGCAGCACCTGAAGTTTTCCATTCAGCCAAGATGCGTGTTAGACAGGGGGTTCGGGTTCAGCCGGCTAAGTACAGAAACAATAACAGCTTCTTCTGTACAGTGCATGCGCCCGTTGAAAATAATAATACTTACTATAATAATGAAATAAAAATAAATAAATAAAAAATATATCCGCTCTCTTGGCCTCTTGGCCTACATGCATCACCCATGGCTGTCTGAGACATGCGCCTCCACGACGAATGATTTTGATCTGGCTGATCTCCTGATTTCTGGCGTCGCACACCGCGGATACAATCTGTTACGACGGATCGCCTTCGCCCAGCTTGCCACGTGGAATGAAGAGCCACCACAAGGACCAGGGTGAGACGTGTGGGTCACGTTCCGCGACAAAGCGAAACCGATATATCAGATCCATTCTCCTCTTTTCATCGACTTATCGTCGCATCTCACCGCCGCATGACATCCAAACACTCGCCTATGCGCGACCATCAATAATGCCACGGCAGAACGTTTTCAACGACCTGTCTAGCCACGAACCAAGCATCGCCGCTACCACGAGGCATGGCAACCGTGTCTTGAGGATGCATTAAGGATACCACATACTGGTACGTTATTCATTTGGGGTAAGGAGGCTTGGAGATGTAGGTAATTGGCTTGTTACAAATCGCAACTCTATTATTTGAAACTAGGATCACTCGGTTTATTCCCGCGTATATTCCAAAGCCGAACACTCATTTCAAACGCCTATTGAGGATTCGCTTACATAGTATATCCGTCATAAGCACCTAGTCGTGTACTATAAGGGGAATGCTCGATACTTGCTTACTTACAGTACGCACTACCGTTTGATATAAACTCCCCGAGCCACATGGCAATCACCGTAGGTTGGTGGGTAGTATTGTCGGCAGACACACATGTAGGTGTTGTACATGTAATTGGAATGTACGGCACGCGGATTTTCCGGAAATGGGTTGTTGGAGGCGGTATGTAATGACTCGGCCTATCAGCGGAACACGGCTCTCTAGCCGTCAGTCGTCTGGCACGAAGTAGACAAGCTCCGGCCATACTTGAGTACATAGGAGAACCACTACGGGAGGACGGGCGACGCCGTTTCGACCCAGAAGCCTGGGGAAACGATCGCGAGGGTGTGTGTGTGTCTGTGTGTCTTTGTGCGTGTGTGTGCGTGTAGCTAGCCGCGCAATCGCATGGCAAGTGGAGAAAGTCAACCAGGGAGTGAAGCAACCGTGAAATAAGAGGGGTTTCCTCTCACGGCGCAAGTAGCCGACCGACCCTGCACCCAGCCGCGTCCCTGGTCGCCTGGTGAGAGGAGAGAGGCCGGGATTCATAATAGCCGATGTTAAGTAGGCAAGTATCGGCCGGTACTCATCGTTGCACGCACACCGTCTCCAGTACTGTATGTACAAACACTCCCTGAGTCCCTGTCACGGTTGAGATAACCGAGAATGGGCAACATCAGTGGCCATCATTCCATCACACCGCTTCGTAGGAACCCCTAATTCAAGCTTCAAGAACACTTGCCTAACCTAGTATCATTTTGGTATGATCATTATGGATGGACTGAGCTGGCTACCCATGTACTCAATCAGACTCAACCCATTTTCCTAGGGTAAAAAGTCCTGTAAGTCCATGTTTTGCCCGTTAAGGTCTGGGGAAGCACCCGCGAGCAATGGCGCCGGTATTCCCGTCAACCTTCACGTCGCCGGGTAGCGGCATAATTAAGTAGGGAAGATCGAGAACCATCGAGAACCCCATTAGCCGGAATCTTATACCTAGCGAAACGCACATTACCGGCCAACGGTGGGCTAATTCTTGCAGCTTGGGCCGTCGTATCATTGATACAGTATCCATTACACGACCTACAAGACAGATACCTAGATAGATATGTGATGTGAGCAGGTACCTCGTTGCGCAGTTGCTGCTATTGCACAGCATGAGGTGGTGCAGAATTCTGCGATCGTGTCACGGGCTGCCAAAGATGCCGAACCTCGTTGGCCGAACCGTTTCTAAGTCGATACTGCGACAATAGCACAGCACATTGATTGCTCGCCCCCCTTATTGACGCCGTCATGATCAGCCATGGTCATACCCAGTGTAAGTAACCTACCTGCCTTACTTCGTAGAGTAGCGATGCGGTTGTTGACGGGCCGATTCGTGACCGATTTACCATGTCAATCATGGGAAAATTCAAATGTACCTGAGCCTTGCGAACAACAGAAGAGCCATAATATGAAGGTAATTTTACTAGTAGGCAATAATAAAAACTCTCTCCTACGTTACCACCATCTACTTCGTAATCTCTCCAAGCCGACCTGGTCCCTGTATGCCACACGACGCATGACATTCCGGCCGTGATGGGTCTGCATATGCGGTTGGAACGGCGCGGCCAAGAACGCACACACAGACCTCAGTGACTCCTCCTACTTCGTACTCTAAGTAGTAGCGATACTCAGTCTCGCCAAGTATTGCATATCTCCTCCATCGTACCAGCTGCACCATCATCCCAGCATGTCGCCAGAACCGAAATGTCTCTCTGCTCGGCGTTACATAAACAGCCTATGCAACTTGTGCAGCCAGCCTGCAGAAGTCAGGAGTGATGGGGCCATGGTGCTGGATCTACTTCTTCCCGTCGGTCTTAATTCGGGTGCTTGTGTTTTTTTTTTTTTTTTTTTGGGTCTCTTCTGTTACAAACAAAATAAGTAGGTAAAATGAACAGATAAAAATGAACATACAAAATAGAAGGTGTAGGTGCATTGGCTCCTCCCGTCTCCCCCTCGCCATCGTTGCCCGTGGGCCGTCGTGGTATCTCACTGCAACCCGACGAGACCTGCATTGCATGCTCATAGACGACGTGAGCACGTTATTCCTGCAGGCAGATAGGGACGGACAGCGTAACAGACAGAAGCAGCACACCTAACATTGGGGTTGGAGCTGAGAGAACTAGGTACGTGCACTGTCGCCATACATGTCGCGTTCGCAAGCGCATACATACTATACCTACTGTATGTTGTCCATGTTTGTAAGCAAGCAAGCTAACCGTGCTTCTTACAACATCTGCTCTCGAGGGACTTCATTCCTACCAAGTAGAATCCAGTAGGTATACCGTGGCTCCTTTCTGGCTCCGGATGGACATCCCAACTCGCTTTCTCGATTGGTTGAATGGATGTGGGAATAGCCCCCCTCCGGCTACGGGCATCAAGCTACGGCATATGGCCATGCATGAATTACCACTGCATGTATGTACGTAGTGTGGCTTTCATGTGATATCCCCTCCCCCTCCCCTCTCCGAGCAAGCAAAACAGCCTATCACATCCGCGTCCTCATGGTAGGTAGGTTAATGATCCGTCTTCTTCCAACAACCGGCGTCCCGGTACTCGTTTTGCCAGTTGGTCAGTACCTAACCCGATTGCGTTCCGTTCCCGCCTTGGTTCTTGTTTGTAGACGTTACCAGGTTCGTGCTCACGGCACCTGGTCTGACGGTTACACGGTTTGATTCGGGTGGCTGCTTCATTGTTTTGGACCGATTCGGCGCCGAGTCTCACAAAGAGACAACATTAGCAACAACAAGAAGAGCGCTGGAATGTTGTCGCGTATCTTCCAGAAACATAGAGTAGGTAGACACCCACTCATTCCTCGTGGCCCTGTCAAACCCGTCGTGCGGTCGCGCGATGCTACACCGCCCATCTGAAGCTACTGGACAATTTCACTCCGGTCCGGCGTAAAGCAGCTACATACAGCAGATCTGACCATCACGGCAGCCCAATGCAACCCTCCCTTAGTCATACGTATCCGTCAATCAATCGTGGTCTCGGTAAACACGGTGCGGTAGGTTGCGAGAGATCTCAGATCATTGGTCCCTTCATCTACCTCACTACATCGCCAAGTCGGCGGATCATCAATGCACACGAGTGATGTGCGTATGTGTGTGTGTGTGTGTGCCGGTCTAATTTGCGCCGATGTGCGGCCCTACGTTTGTGACATATCTTACAGCTATCACTCGGACATAGTGCTCTGGGACGTTCCACCACGTGGCGACAGGATGACGTGAGGGATCTCCCTGCGATGCTCCAATGCACCCTCAACCAACCAGCGTCGTCTATAAGCGGCGTCGCCCATTTGATTTTTCTTATTTGTCGAGACCGCTGTTCGACAGCAGTACAGTATGGGGTGGCCGACCAGTAGATATTATGTACATATTTCACGCATGTCACATGTGCACTACATATTACACGTGCAATCGCCACGGGGTTGACCTACGTACGCTTGAGAATAGTTTCATGGGGATTATACGAATGGTAAGCGCTGTAGCGGATGTTGCATGCTACCTAGTGCAGGTAGTCAGCCCTCCGGGAAATGTGAACAGAGTCTCGGAAGAAGTAAATCTCAGATGTGAACTTCGGAAGATAGCGTCCCGACTATGTCTCACTTCCGTACCGTCTTACCGCAAGTGCTTTATCAAAGTACAGTAGCGGATACGATGATATTTAGCAAAAACGAGTAGATGATTTTTCGTTGATACTGACACTTACAGTAGTTAGAATACAGAATAATTAACCCCATACACCTTATCAAGATCCTAGACATTGTCATATTGTACAACTAATTGAACGCTTGAGTACGGCGGACAGGCCTGCGGAAATCTCGTTGCACAGTCATAGCCTGGGTTTTAAAGTAGCAATTATGTTAGGCTGTAAGAAATAGACATTGTCCTGATATTGTAGTTTCGTAGAATCTTATGATAGGTATACTCACCATGCCCATATCTTCCATAACTGGAATACTTAGTATCCTTTTAAAGCACATGTAACAGCCTCAACCACAAACGCTGGTTCACACGCTCTGGTTTAAGATGCTCCCTTGAAAGGAGCATACTAGGTGTGACAGCTCAGTCTACGTGATGTAAATATCCACAGGCTATCAATACCAGAGCTACAACTGATACGCTACTAGTAAGACCAGTCACAGAGAAATCAAAGATGTATCAGTACAACAAGGTGTGCCCTGTTAGCTCTTCCAAGATGGTCGGCTCCAGGTGTAGTGCCTGACATACAAAGAACGGTTTCTGGCTAATTGACTAATATAAGTAGATACTAAGTAAGTAGTTTAGGTGAGGGCAATAATCGAATTTGGTCATCATGGAGTCCTTAAGTATGAACATGGATTATAAAGAAATACATGATAATTAGTCTAGATATGATTTGAGAATTGTAGGAAGCTAATTTAACTGCCGAGTTTTGACACTTTCAAGACCCGGTCACACTTACCCTCATTCAGCGCCCAGACCTAGATTACAGGATGAGCTGAACTCTTAATCTCCATCCCAGTACATATAATTTGGTATTTTAGCTGTTCTAGTCAACGGACCTAATTAATCAACACCATTCCAAGCATACTAACATCTACTAGGCTGTCGTACTTAGCCCAGTATCAGATGGGAAAGGGAACTTTTATATCCTTGTTGACACGCTAAACTTAGCGACGGGAGTCCTTATATAATCAACATAATCCGGATATGACTTCCTCTAACACGCCGTCATCCGTTAATCATAAAACAACAGCCGGGACCCGAGAACGAATTGGCGCTGGATATCACGCGGGACAATCTCCATGCTTAGTACAATGTTGCGGCATACCAAGTTCAGCCTTCCATCGCATAAATTGCAGGTGTGCATCAAAAAGTATTGTAAAGTCGTTGCTCAACACACTCACCTGCTCATCAGGCGTACGGCCATTTTGGTATGCATAGGTACTTAGATAACCCATCCCTGCGGCAAGCGTTATAATAGGGATATCGTGATTGACGCAGGAACCGGTCTTGAACACTCATATCCAAAGTCCACTGCCGGCTTCATGTGCGAATGTTACTTCATGATGTCATAATACTTCTAATTTGCTATGGGAACATGTAGGCCAACGTTGGATTTGGCGCTTATCTGGGCTCGGCGACGCCTGTATCGTATGGTGTGATTGTAGGCACACAAAGAAAGTGAATAGGACGGAGTCGGTGCCAGCCAGTTCTAATATTCTGACGAGGTGGGTAGAGATATATCGGCGAAGAGTGTACCAAAGATAGTCTGGATGCGCAGAAAGTGCGGACTATCGAGTTTACTTGTAGCTCTAACATGTATACACTTGTTGTTTGCATGCTTAACAGACAGCGAGAACACGCGAGACAGAAGTTCGTTTCTGCGAAATGACAGAGGAAATGGCATGTTGGATAATAGCGAACTAGGTTGATACGGAAATAAGACCCTAAACGGGGTTAGACGAGGGCATTAATCTTGTTTAATCAGCATGAATGTTGAATCATCTGAAGGACTCATGGGGTGATGGAGTCTATCAAAGGACGCCGGATGGTAGCCCAGGGAATCTGTATCAAGCAGTGTTACGACTTCAGCACCGATGCGATAGGATTCAGAGGGTACATATCTCACTTCAACGTCATGCTGATATGCTTCAATACAGTCACATCTATCTGCTAGACTTAAACCAAGGAGGAATTAATATAGGAAATGCACAAATGGATCTACTAACCTAGCTTATAATCTGACGCCAGCATCATAACATTGCTAACTGACATAAGCAGCACCGTATAGTTACGCAGTGAGAATAACCAATTAGCTGTTCAAACGCTTGCTTGTTTCCTATTCATACTAACGCCTACTATCCAATCATGTCATTGTTCGCTCTTGTCATTGTAGACGGCGGCAGAGAAGATCGCTGTGGTCAACTGCGAAGCCAAGTCGAGATAGTGATCAGAAATGATAATGATGTTGCCTACCAACCGCATATCGGAAAAAGAAAATCCTTGAAAACTCCATTCTCTAGTTATTCAAAGTAAGGATGGGTCTAAAGGCCGATAAACGAAGGAAATCATACGTATGGACAGTCTGGTTTCAAC
The DNA here is from genome assembly GCF_022495145.1 of Xylaria bambusicola. NCBI lineage: Eukaryota > Fungi > Ascomycota > Sordariomycetes > Xylariales > Xylariaceae > Xylaria > Xylaria bambusicola. The sequence continues at coordinate 152,837 of NW_025953598.1, read as the reverse complement.
CTGACATCGTAGTTTATCTGCGCCACACACTTCCCTATAGCCCCAGAGTGTGCATCTCCTGGGACATACGTTACAGAAAACAAGATCCCATACGTCGTGCAAGGAACCGCCTGCCTTGCTTTCTATTGACGTCTCTGTGAGGTTTTGCGATCTAGTGATAATTGAGTCGAAAGTATACTCAAAGCGAACATGCTATGACGAACCAAACGTGGTGGAATTCCATGTAATCATCGTAATCAAAGCACTGGATGCCTTTGGTCCCCGTGTATTGCGTGTTTAGATGCGTTGACCGAGTAGCGTATCAAAGAATTACAACTTGATATGGCTCATTCTTAAGTCCGCCGCATTTCATGCCATCATCATAATTTTCACCATAAGCTTACGCCCGTCTAGATCCCTCACACCGAAACATGCCCATCTCCGTTTGCTCTCAGCAGAGGCCTACACCGGGACCGAGAAAACTGCATTACAAATTTGCAAGCAGATCCTGAACCCAGGCACCAACGAGGAATATCGACCAGAAGCATTACAACCTAGACCCTGACGCAGACTCAGACGCAAACACCGGCAGCTTGCATCTAACAGACCCATACGAGCAAAACAAAGCAAACCAAAAGGGGAGTAAAGGTCCCTCTGATCTCATCCCATTCCAACCCCAGCCGGAACCCATCTAGTGTGAAAGGGGATATCTAAGCGACGCATACCTACATACCGTACCTCAGGAGGTGTATGTATGTATGTGTGTACGTACGTAAGATCATGGCACGGGGACAGCGACGTGTGTGCGAACCCGGGCAAATAGATACGTGGCGATGCAGCATATATCAGCAGGCATTGCCTTGATATCATATTGGCACCGTTTACTGCAAGTCAGATGGGTATACGGGGGACGCTACACTATACAATTATGCTACACCACACTAGTGTAGACGACGCACCGGCGCTTCCGCTGCGCTGGTCAGGTCAGGTCATGCTGCCATGTAAGCTTCTTTGATTTTTTTTTTTTTTTTTTTTTTTTTTTTTGCATTTCCCACCGTTCCATTGTGACTGAGACGAAGAAGAAGTAATACTTGATGTATTACTCGCGTGAGCTGAGTCTAATGCATGATATCGGTCGGTCCTCGCCACTGCTTTGCAGGATGTGTGTATGTATGTAAGACGCCGGGGACGGCTGCTAGTCGGTGGTCAGACGGTTGATTGGGAATGAGAGATGGCATTATTGGTTGACCGTTAGGAAGAGGAGGTAAGACGGTAGCCTGAAAACCCTATTGCATAAATATAGTATAAATTCCCTGTTGCAGTAGGTGGATAGGACGCGGCATAAGACGAATATTGTTAATCGGTTTATTGTCTTCTAGAGCATGTTGGTGGACAGGCGACTTGTTTCTTGATGTGGTTGAAACTGCTAGAAATCCTATTCAGTACTTGGTGAGGAAAGAACCGACTGTTGACACCTATCTAGAACGAAGGTAGTATAGACATGAATCTAGATTCCATTACGCCGTTACCTGGGGATATCCCCTCTCGAACTCCACACGCCCTCGCGTTTTTTTGAGTAGTATACAAATTGCATGAGTTGTTGGATGAGTTTGACACTTGGTGTCAAAAGGCCAAAAACTCTCCGTTCTCTCAGAGCCGTCGAGGATTTATTGGGCCAAAAGCCCTAAATGTTAGGAAATAGAATGTTTACACAAAGGAATATACTTGGGTATTCCTGAGGGTTGTCGGGTTGATGTGCTTTCGACGCACTATGACTGACTTATATTGAAGATGGCGCTTGGTCACGCTTCCAGCCTTTTGCTCGCATGTTATTCTCGATCATTTTCCAGATGCCTTCTACCGCTTCACGATCTCTCCATCGACTCGAATCTACCGTGGCTGTTCCGGGATTTTTCCACCTGTCCACGGCCACGTTGTGGACCCTATGACCCCATGTTCGGACACTCTCAGGGGGTTGCTCACCACGCCAACCGACGTAGATGCCGGGTATGTGGCGGAATAGCTCGGTCGGGTTACTCCACTTGTAGTTTTTGAACTGCCAGGCCTGGCCTGTAGTGAAAACGGCTACTACACGATTCCAGTACTCTGGCTTGAACTGTTCTGCCCCTTCCACAAGAATGAATCGCATTGGCCGATTCGCATCAATATCTTTCATGAGGCGATTGATGTGTAACATGTTTGCTGTTGTATTAGAACTGGCAGCCAAAGAGTTGGGTGGCACATATTGACTGCTTTCGAGGAAAGATTTGATATTTGTCATTCGGAGGAGGGAGGATGCTGAAGGAGAGAGTAGGATGATGGGATCGGGTCGTTTCTGTTTGTGGTGAGATGCTATCGCAGGATTGCTTGCAATGTTCGAGGATGAAGCATGCGGCGCCTTCTTGGTCATGAATAAGGCGGCGAGTTTACGCACGTGAGAGAAATCCTGGGGAGACTAGTTAATACTAAAGACTGGAGGGGGAGAGGGCTGGCACGGACTGTTGGCTTAATACCACGCAATACACTATTCCGGTCTCCCATTTTACGCTCGCTGTTGTAGATACTTGCTAGTCTGGGGTCTAAAGTTCCCTTCCCTGATCTCCCCACTGTTGATCCTATCACAGGAGCCGCAGCACCCTTTGATGCAAGAGCCGCGGCGGCGGTAGATGCCGAGCCATCCTTGTCACCAGCCAAAGGCTTTATGAATTCGCTCTCTTCGCTGGCGCCTTCCAGCCAGGTAATCAAGTCCAACATTCCAATATAAGAGAGTCTTTGGACTTGGCCTTTGCCGCCGAGTTCCTCGTTGAACTTTGACGCAAGCTCATTGTATTCGAGGATGGCATAGTCGCGGTGCAGCCAGGTAAAGTAGATGCTTCGCAAATCTACGGGCGTGTCATTCAGAATGAAGCGTGTGGGTGTGTCAATCGGAAGGGGAATGCGAGTCGGCGATGTGAATGTGAGGTGTGTCGCCTGCGATAAACCAACTTCAGGCGCGGAGGCTTCAGCTGAGGCTGTCGGCATGGGGGTGCTGCCAGACGCGATGGACTGCCTCAAGAGCAGGAGGGGATCCTGTTCCGTTGCCATTGTCGCACAGGCGCACGAGGATGTGCGAGATTTTGTTGGGGATCCTCTGCGCTGATCTGAGATGGAGGTTAGAATGGCACACTTGAAGGCTGAAGGTGTAGTTTCGAGATATGTTATCTGGCTGAATTCACTTTCTTGCTGGGGTTGCGAGTCGCGACAAATCGATGGCAAGGCTGGGAGGTCAAGTGGGGCAATCAAGCTGTAGGTAGCTGTCACCGCTACTGTTGTAGGGGGAGATAGGTACCTACCTAGTCTAGGTAGCCCCCGGGCTGGCATTGGATACCCCGTTGACTGCATACGGTAGGTAGATGGTTTTCTGGATACATGCATACTCAGATGTACATACAGTACATATGGGGTGAACGGAAAACGGGTGATAAAATATAAAAGGAAAGTTAGAATTAGGAGAAAAAAAAGGATTTGCTGGGTAGACCGTATCAACTTTGATTACCTTTCTATATTCTAAAAAATACCCCAAAAAACAAGAAAAAAAAAACGTTAGGTTGGAAACTTGGTATATGAATGCCATGCAAGTGTATGTGTATGTGTATGTGGTCTTGGGTTGGGTCCTCCTTTCTTGTTTGTGTGTCTGTTGCGTGTTCAGATTATCAATGCATCGGGTAAAGATACCTTGATCCTCTATATTAACCCCTGTTGATTGTATTCCCACTTCCACGTGGGTTGGCTTCCGTAAATTCATCCCATGCCCGAGCTTTCATCGTCTCTTCGTCTGCCTTTTCCATGTTATCCTCGTCAGGCTCAGGTTGCCTCCCGCTTGCTTCACCACCCCCCTCAATGATTCCACCTCTTCTTCTCTCCTCTTCTAGATATTCATCGATGGACATTGTTGGTAGGTTGTGCCCTGGCCGAAATACCCCGCGCTGAAGTTCCTGTCGGTTGCCGACAAGAGTGAATGGCCGCAACGGTTTTCCCTCCTGACTGAGTAACGGGCCTGAGAAACCGGACTGCAGCCTCAAAGGGGAATCGAGTTTTTCTGAGTAGGCATCTAAGTCTATTGACTCCTTGCGTCTCCGGTTATCCTCTTCTATAGTTGTGTGTTGGGGTATCAAGGGGATGGGGGCCTGCGCTAAGATTTCCAGTTCCCGGTTAATACCTTCGAGGCCCTGAAAAGTCATATGAACACACAAGGCAAGATTGGCGAGATGTAACTCGCGAACGGCCTCCTCATCCCCGCCATCGTCTAGATACCGGGGTGAGTTGCGCATGTACGCCAGCTTCTGTTTTAACTCCTTCTCAGCCCTAAAGTTCGCAATCTTGGCGTTGCGACGGGCGTTTGCGTCAACGGTTGAAATGGTTGAGAAGTTTGTGGGATCTTCGTTGTACTCCACCAGAAGCTTGCTCTCTCGAGGAGAGAGGATTGAGTAGCTGTCCAAAAGGTAAAGGAACTTTTCATAAGCGTCGCGGGTTGAGGTTAAGACCCGTTTTCGCTCCATGGGTGAGCTAGTAGAAGACTTCTGAAGCAACTCAGCTCTGTGGTAGTGGACAAGCAGATAGGGTAGGTCTGAAGTTGCGAGATCCTCGAGAGACTCGTTGGTGCTGAACAAGGAAATCTTATCGATTATCTGGGCGCACTCTTCATAGGTCGTCTGAGCTTCCGTGACATCGTCCTGGTAGGCTGGCGAGGTCATGTCGAAGGACCCCTCCACTGCCAAGCGTTTTGCTTCAGCAGCTTGGAAGGCCGATTTCAGGGTCCTCGATTCCTCAGCCATGTCGACTTTGTGATATTGTGTGGTTTGCGCTGTATGCAAAGGTAGTGAGCGGTATTGCTTGTATGAGACGATGTGACTGATCAGTGAGTGTGATATGTGATATCGAACAACTTGGGAGCTGTGACGTGACCTGCAGAGCCAAAGCATTCCAAGGCGCAGATCTTGGTGTCCTGGTACAGTCAAGTGGCAAGGTGGGGGCCAAATGCACCCCTGTAATGTGATATGCGCAAATACGCATACTAGGTAGTACATCACGCAGCTTATTCCTTGTACATTCCAGGAACACCACCTGATGAAGTTGATGGTGAGGATAATAATGATGATGGGGAATCTAAGTAAATATGTAAATATATCAGGCCGCTCTCCAAGTTGTATTTCTCTCCTGGATACCATACCTTACTAGTAATGGGAGGTGTTGACGTTTGCTGATAGCTCAAGCACCTACTAAGGTAAGTACCTACCTAGGTACTTTTTGGGCTGTAGCATTAGGTACATAGGTACCTACATGTAATCCTCAATCTGAGTCTTGTCAGTTCTACAAAGAAAGTACCTCGGTAGAGATAATGCCAGACAAGTATTGTGTGACCTTGGGAGGCAGCAGCGAGCAGGAAGCAGAGGAGTTGCCATGTGTTAAGCCATCTCAACCTACATATGTAGGTAGCTGTGTAAGTCCCGACTCCAAACTCGTCGCTCACCATGCACGGTGAGCTTCTACCTACGGACTTAGATGCTCTTACAGAAGACGTCTAGACTAAGGGCCAGGACCGTACCAGAATGCTTCGATGACCTACTCGGTTTTCGACCATCTTGCCACCTAGGCAAGCTGTGAACTGCTGGAGCCAAGAAAACACAAAGCACACCGTGATACAATCTCGGGCTGTGGTCTGAACTGCTGGATATACTTGAGTAGGTAAATACCTACATAGGGTAGGGAAGATTAGAGGTAGGGAGGTACCAACCTGTGGTCCACCAGCTGTTTGTGTAGTATGTGCTTGCCTAGAATGCTCGTTCTATTGATTCCGTCCATTGATTCCATCCCCCGATGTCCGCCATTGAGTACTTAAGGTTACTTACTTACCTACTTCCTACCTCCTTGAGACCATCCACCAATACCTGCTGGCATTGGTTGTTTTCTGATCTTACCTTCACAGGTTGGTGGCCTACTACATGGTATCACCGACCCTTCTTGTATCCAAGCAGCCACATATCTGGGCCCAACTCCTACTCTCCCACTTTGAAGCATCACAATGGAGGACTACGCTCATTCCGAGGATGAAGAATCCGTCCACAGTGATGTTCCACCACAGCCCATTGCCAGTGATCACCTCATACAAGACAAGTCCCTCTTTGATGGCTGGCTCCGCGGACAGAGGGAACATACATATAAGAATTGTCGCGCTCAGGGCTTAGTTGCGAGCCACGAAGATCTTCTGACTAAGTTCGACCGTGACCTCCTAGAAGATGAGTCTATCATCAGTAGCCCTCGGGAGTACCAGACAGAATTGTTTGAGAGAGCCAAGAGAAAGAATATCATTGCTGTCCTCGACACAGGTCAATTCCCACCCCTCTCACTCTTCTTCACATTGCGGGCCAGCTGATACGATGAGTCTAGGAACTGGAAAGACCCTTATCGCTGCGCTTCTCCTCCGCCATATTGTAGAACAGGAGCTAGAAGATAGAAGGGCAGGCAATGACCATAGATTAGCATTGTTTCTAGTTCGTATCTCCGTTCGGCCGCCGTGCGATGATCCTAACATAACAACTGACCTCCTCTTTAGGTCGATAAGGTTGCCTTGGTCCATCAGCAATTCAGAGTCCTTGAAGAAAATCTTGACTTTCAAATGGAATCGTTTACGGGAGAGTCAGGTGGACCGATCTACACACGAGAATTCTGGAGTGAAATGACTAACAACAAAACTGTGATTGTATGCACGGCCGAGATACTCCATCAATGCTTGTGCCACTCCTTCATCCGCATGGAACAGATTAACCTTCTCATTTTCGATGAAGCTCACCATGCAAAGAAGAATCATCCTTATGCAAGAATCATCAAAGATTTCTATGCAACACTTGAGAAGAGCAATAGCAAGCGTCCACGGATTCTGGGCATGACAGCATCGCCTGTTGACGCCAAAACCAATGTTCACGTCGCCGCCGCTCAATTGGAGGGTCTTCTCCACTGCGAAATAGCGACTGTGAGCGACCCCCTCGTCTTTTCCAGAGCAGCTATTAGTAAACCAACCGAAGGCCTCCTCGAATATCACAATGTTGGCATTTCCTTTCAGACAGTTTTGTGGCAGAAACTTGATCTGCTTGTTGGGCAAAATGGGGCATTTGCCAGAATGTTGACATATTCAAAAAATTGTACAACTGAGCTGGGACGGTGGGCTGCGGACCGAGTATGGAAACTCTGGTTGTCTGAAGAAGAGGGAATCAGGATAGAGGCGAGAACAGAGCGCAGTTTCAATCGACATGAGTTCCTGCAACCATCCAATATCTTGTGCGATGAACGAGAGGCTTTGGAAGCTACTCGACAAGCCAAGCAGTTGATACAGAATCACATTTCCCCAGAACTTGAACTTAACCAATTTTTTCTCTCACACAAAGTCATGAAATTGGTCGAGCATCTGAAGGAGAATTTCAACCCCAAGACAGACAAATGCATTATTTTCGCAGAACAGCGCCTTACGGTAGCACTACTTGCCGACATCTTTCAGCAACCTGCCCTGAATTGTCAGGGGTATGAGGTGGGAAAGCTTGTGAGTTTTTGAGCTTAGGTTTAACTCACTAGAAGCTGACCAGGTACAGATGGGTTCCGCCACTAGTACGTCTGGCGATCTCGGCATGACATTAACTGAGCAAAAATCAACCATTAAGAGATTTCGAAACGGCGACTTGAATTGTCTCTTCACTACAAGTGCGGGTGAAGAGGGAATCGATATCCCGGGCTGCAATTTCGTAATCCGTTTTGATCTTTACAAGACAGTGATTCAATATATACAGTCAAGAGGACGCGCAAGAAGTGCCAACTCGAAATTCTACCAAATGATTCAAACTGGGAATCTTGTGCATCGACAACTCATCACCGAGATTCAAGATCATGAGGTTAAATTGCGTGATTTCTGCAACATGCTTCCGGAAGACCGTCTTATTGCCGGTTGTGACTACGACATCGATTATCATCTATCTAAAGAAAGAAAACAACGAATGTATAAAGTTGAATCCACTGGTGCGATATTGACATACAAGATGAGCATCCCATTACTTGCCAAATTTGTATCATCTTTGCGACAATCAGCCGAGGCGCTCTACGACACTGCGGACTACATCGTTCACAATGTCGGTGGCGAGTTCCAATGCGAGGTTTTACTTCCAGATGCTTCCCCAATTAGAAGCGCGATTGGGTGCCGTGCCTCATCGAAACAAGTGGCGAAATGCTCCGCAGCCTTCGAGATGTGCTTGAAATTGAAGAAGCAAAAGCACCTAGATGACAACCTACAATCTGTCTTTTCGAAGCGTCTACCCGCTATGCGTAATGCGAGGCTCGCGATCAGCTCTAAAAAAAGAGCCGAGTATCCCATGAAACGAAAACCAGGCTTATGGGTAGTTCTTGGTTTTCCTGAGAAGCTCTTCGTCATGGTAATCAAATTGTCCAGCCCACAGGCAATTGGTCGACCATCTCGACCTCTGGCTCTCCTAACAAGGGAGCCATTGATGAGGATAGCTGAATTCCCTGTCTATTTTGCGAATCAGCAAGTTTCAGGGGTTGAATGCTTCCTGTTGTCTGGTGCTATGGAATGTGCTCCAAGAGATATTGACGGACTGAACAAATTCACTTTGAGAATCTTCAAGGATGTTTTCAGCAAAGAGTACGCTCCTGAGGCAGAAAAGATGCCATACTTTTTTGCGCCCTTGGTGCATTCACATCACTCAAAGGACCTGGTGCAGAGTGGGGATCCACGTGATATCATTGATTGGGAGTGCATTCGTACAATTCAGGATGGACCAGACCATATTGAATGGGAGGGCCAATCAGACAATGTGTTGGAAAACAAATTCGTCACTGATCCCTTTGATGGTTCTCGGAAATTCTACACCATCTGCAGGCGTCCTGATATAAAGCCCACAGACCCTCAACTGCCTGGGCTCCCACGAACTAAACGCCAGGGAACTCCAGATAATGATATTTGGAGCTCTATTGTCCAAAGTATCTGGCGGAAGAGCCGCGGGAGATTGGCCCCGAAAGATAATTTATCTGTCATAGAAGCAGAGTTCATACCTCTTCGTCGAAATCTACTTGATAAATCTGATTCAATAGGTGAAGCTGACCGGAGATGCTTCCTGGTCTTTCAGACACTCCATATTTCCACTGTAAGCCATTCCCAAGACGCGATTAAATTTATCTAATAAGTAGCAGATACCAATTGATATTGTTGCGATGACTTACACTTTGCCCGCTGTTATTTATCGGCTCGAATCCTATCTCATTGTGCTTGAATGCTGCAGGTCAATGAGCCTTGGCATACAGCCGGACTTGGCCCTCGAGGCCATGACTAAAGACAGCGATAATACTGAGGAAAGACGCGAGGACCAGGTCAATATACAACGAGGAATGGGCAGAAACTATGAACGCCTCGAATTTCTAGGCGATTCATTTCTGAAGATGAGTACCACCATAGCTCTGTTTTCTCAGATGCAAGACTGCGATGAATTTGAGTATCACGTCGATCGTATGGTTCTCATATGTAACAAGAATCTTTTTAATAACGCGCTGGAGCTGAAGTTGGAGGAATCGATCCGGACGAGAGCCTTTGATCGAAGCACATGGTACCCTGAGGGGCTTAACCTACTCAAAGGAAGAAAGTACAGTAACCTTCTCAAGAAAACCCACATAGTAGCCGATAAGTCTATCGCAGATGTTTGCGAGGCGCTTATAGGTGCAGCGTATATGGCTACGCGCGAGCAGAGAAATTTTGATATGGCAATCCAGGCAGTCACGAAATTTGTCAATCACCGGAACCACACGATGAGGACGTATGGTGATTACTATGCCGCGTACAAGATACCCGAATGGCAGAGCTCCGAGCCCCGAGCTGTACATTACGATCTGGCAAGCGAGATAGAGAAGAAGATGGGGTACAAATTCAGATACCCTCGACTTCTCCGTAGTGCTTTCACACACCCTTCTTATGGCTTTATCTATGAGGGAATACCCAACTACCAGCGCCTGGAATTTCTTGGGGACGCACTTCTCGACATGGTCTGTGTCGATCATTTATACCAGAAGTTTCCCGGTGCTGACCCCCAGTGGATGACGGAGCACAAGATGGCCATGGTCTCGAATCAATTTCAAGGTTGTCTCTGCGTATCTCTTAAGCTACATAAACACATGGTCTCGATGAGCACCGCGTTGCACAAAGAGATCGCTGATTATGTGACAAATATCACGGACGCCCGGACCCAAGCGGAAGACGAAGCGGAGGCATCTGGTCTTGGTCGCGCTGCATATGCGCGCAACTATTGGACGAGTGTAAAGCGACCTCCAAAGTGCGTTTCTGACATAGTGGAATCATACATCGGCGCTGTCTTCGTCGATAGTGAGTATGACTACGGGGAAGTGCAGCGTTTCTTCGATGCCCATATCCTCCCATACTTCGAAGACATGCATCTCTACGACACGTACGCCAATAACCATCCCGTGACTCTGCTATCGCACACCCTTACCACCGAGTTCCGCTGTAAGAGATGGAGAGTCATGGTCGCGGAAACCGACGACGAGGATCGCGAGTTCGCGGCGACTCAAGTCGTGGCTGGCGTCATGATCCACGGAACAGTAAGGGAGCACGCCTATGCGGGTAGTGGTTCGAACGCGAAGTCAAAGGCTGCGCAGAGAATGCTGAACATGCTGAAGGAAATGACTTTAGATGAATTCAGGAAGGCTTTTAGCTGTACCTGTTCGTAGTTTACGTAGGTAGTTACGAATGATATCGCGTTGATCTCCTATTTGTACTGCCGCCTGATCTGAAGCATATGAACTACCAACTCTCTTCCGCCATCTGTACCGACGTATCTACGACATGTATGCCGTTTACAATCTATATGATATCATCTTTAAAACGTACATGTCGCCACGGCCCATGGCTAATAATTGGCGGATTACCCCCGAATCAGCTACCGTGACATATTTTAATGGCGACACGCAGATGTGAAGCCGAGTCTGCATTATTGCGTTCATTCAATATCGTAGCAATTCTAATCTAGATTTTTTACCACACGACTCAGCGATCATGCCATATATTTCTTTGTAGATGACTCCTGTTGATATGGGCGTAGCGACGATATTTTGTATACCTGCTTTTTAATGACTTATATCCCATTATCGACTTCGCCTTTTCTTTCTTTCATCACCTCTTCCTCTTAGAGGCAATATTTCTAGAAGTTGGTCGTCTAGATAAAGGTGTTCAAAAAGGAAGAAACGTCAAAGTTGCGCTTGGCTCATCTACGTTTTCGTTCAGTTCAGCTGGACACTAAGTCGTCGAGGTCACTACTGCGCGTTCAGGGGACTGAGACATCGAAAGATAGAAAGTAAAATGTATTTCATTGCCTGACTATTGGTCGGCATAAATCTCTTTAATCCGAAGTCCGATAGGGTGTCTACCCAAACTCTACGCTACCTGACGCCATACAACCATGTAATATCAACATACACAAATGAGTTAGGTACAAATTTCCCAAATCAAGACATCATTATTGCAAAGAATCCTAGGCTGCAATCATTTGACTCTCCATCCCATCCGAAGTATAAAACACTGTCGCTATCATATCCAGATCAAAATGATCATATTGCAGGCCTAAGCAACTTTAAAAGTTGATGACTGGTGTAGCCTATCTTGCACCTTGAATTAGTGGTCCGACTCGTCTTCTTCCTCAAGAGGCAGTGTCTTGGTAGGCAGTTTTTCTGTAGCTGGGGTATACCGTAGCGCCGAACTCGCCCGGCTCTTCGGGATGTCAAAATTTATTTCTTCTTCAGAGGAATATTCTGGGTATTGATTCTCGACAAAATCGTTTGAGTCAGATTCAATGTAAGCTGGCATCTGAAACTGCCGGGGTACCCTTTGTGCCTCACCTTCCCAAGTTTGATTTATTGACAGTCCCACAGGTGAGGCGGGCACAGCAACATCGAATAAACCAGGAAGACCAGATGATTGATCGCCGGAGACGCCGTATTCTGTAGGTGAAAATAGGAGATCTCTCTCATATGAGCCCCTCGATGTACCTAGCGAACTTCCAACATCTGAAGCGTGCTCATCCAAAAAGAACTCACTCGATTGACGCTTGTAAGGGTTGGGAAGAGAGCGACATGGCGACAGTATGGTGGATGTATTGTCAGGTATAGACTGCAGGGACTTTAGAAATGAAACGTCAGGGATTGGGGGTATCGACTCGTTTAAGTGTGCTTGGGGAATTAGTGGTGAGAAGTCAACTGAAGTGTTGGTGGTATGCCCTGATTGGGGCCGGAAAGGATTCGAGCTAAGAGTTGAAAAAGCGGTTTCGGATGTCAGAGACCAATGACGAAGGCTACTGGAACGCTCCGGAACGATGTTTCCAGCCTCGTGAGCTACAGGGATGCCCTTATTGGATATGGAAATGATACTTTGATTTCGGGCGTGATTTGATCGGCTTTTGTGGTTATGGATGTCTACGTGGTTGGTAGAAGGGGTTATTATTTCTAAACATTCAAGTTAGTACAAATTCGTAAAAATCAAAACATGAAGTACAAGTCGCAACGCTGGAGAGCACTGACGTGATTCGTGGTCAGGTTGCTGTGCTGGCGAGCTATAGGAAAAGTCCTGAAGATCGGTGGTACTTCCCAGTTGACGCCTAGATGAATTTCGGCCGCTAGCGGGTCGGGTGGCCTGTAATGATTTTTTCTGTTGGTAGGTATCCTCGTAGATCTCTCCGCGACTGGCTGAGGTAGCTCCCCGAAGGCTTTGTCTCTTCTCCAGCAACCGTGATTCTACCACGGTGTTGTTGTGTGCTGTGGTTCTCCGTCTGGAATGGTTTCTTGATGTGGGCAGAGCCGGTAAAGGCTTATCAAGGTCATTCGATGGTTGGAATGAGGAATGCCCATCGCGCGAGGGTGCTAGAGATTGTCTTTTGGAAGATATATTCGGCTTTGCATGCTCCCGCTCATACGTTGTACTGGACCGAGCGTGGCTTCTAAGAGAATTGGGAAAGGGATTGGGGTCGTTGACTTTATTTTTTCTCACAGCCGATGAGCTTCGCGGCGCCTCAGCAGGTGTGGAAGCCAAATAAGAAGGCATAGATTTACGTCTCGCTGCTCTTTCTGATCTGGCTGACTCGGTCCGGGTCAGAACCTTGGGAGCCTCATCCGCATGTTGTGGTGGGAGGCGTGATGATGTCCGTTGCGGGAAGGAGCCAGGTGTGTGAGGGCCAATGCTTTTGGGTCTACGACTCGAACTTGTCGAATTTCGGACTTTTCGAGGCCTTGGGGGTTCATCATGAGAGTCGTCACCATCGACATCTTGGGAGACTAAAGGATATCCATATCCAGCTGCATGGCTTTGCATCGTGTCCGAACCCCTTGTATCTAAATTAGTGCTTATTAGTTCCCTATTACGGTCTGCCACATCCTCGCCGTAGTTCTTTGCGCCCGCGGCCTGAACTCTGCTGTAGAAATCGGAGGGCTTGAACATAGACTGGGCGTCGAGGAGATCAACATAGCCCTTGGATTTTCCAGCTTCACTGCTTTTGACGGAGTCCGAATAGAGTGAAACCAAGCCTGGCGATGCTGCGGGTCTCTCTAGCGCTGACGGATCCCGAATATCGGTCACTAATTTTGAGGGTAACTTGTAAGGGCCATATTTCTTCTTCTTCAGAGGCTGTGATTGTGAGCTCAAAGTGTTTGATGTGTTACCGATTTGACTTGACGGTGCGGTCCTCGGCCGGTCCACACCGGGGCCGCGATAACGAGGACCTGGGGCCAATGTAGCTGGTATCGGTGTGTTGTTGCGAGAGATAGTCGCAAGATTGGGGTGAGACCTTTGGAACTCCTCTAAAATCTTCGCTCCATTGCCGAGTACAGGGTATGTGCCTAAAAACGATTTACAGTAAGTTATGGGCGAGACAAAGCATTACTGGATTGGGAAGCAAGCATACCGCGGATTGGCGGCCGCGACGCCACCGTCTCATTGTAGGCGCGTGTCTTGAGCGAGCCATGCTTAGGCAATTCCGAGTGAGAAGACTTTTTGGAAATAAAATTCAGCAACCCCATCTTGCTGGCATGGCCGTTTTGCACAATACTGAGGGATTTGACGAATGCAAATATGGCCAGTGGCTGACTTGTTGTTTTATCTTGCACTCTTGTCTGAAAGGACTGTGGGGAATGTCCGCTGCGATTAAAGATAAGCTGCAAGAATCAAGTTACCGCCGTCCAAGTGATGGACCGTGAAATATCATCAGACATTCAATTAATAGATTATTATGGCAGTGGGCGACACAATAGAGAAAGCGTTTGCAGGAGGGATGTTGGAATTTGTCGGCAAACAGAAACAAGAAAAGTCGTAGGGCTGTTGCCCAAACAGCAAAAGCACAGGCCGCCGGTTATCCAGATGTGTCGAAAGCTGGAAACGAGTCCATATAGGTACCAGTGACGGGCGAGACAAGGCAGATTAGCGATTAATAAGAAGATGTTGATTGCGGCCCATGGACAACAACAAAAACACGCTGGGCAAACGGAAAAGAAGAGGATGCGTGGCGGCGCCTAGTGTATACCCTTAACATGTATGTAAGTATGAAGAAGAAGAAGATGGCTAGAGGGTCATGGAGAGACAGAAAGAGAGGCTTTCGTGCGCAAGCACAACAAAGCTTCGATCACGGCGCGCTACTATCGGCGAGATGCAAGGAAGCCCCCTGATGGGGTTGATCTTTCAGGCATGAATGGTACCAACGAACGAAGAGATCTACGGAGATAGACGAGAGGCCATCAAAAAATACAGGACGGGGTGAGAAGGGTGACCAGGCCTTGCGAGCGAGTCCTCCTGTATTTCAGCATTACAGTACTACCTATGTACTAAGGTGGTGCCTAACTTAACCTTCCTTTAGTTCATTTTACTACCTACGTAGTACATCTACCATAAGTACATACGTACGTACTTTGTATGTACCTAGCTGGCTAAGCTAATATGGCGCTATTGCGCCGTCCCGCGCTAGGTATCTAGTGTACATAGTCCCCTAGCAGCCCTAGATACCTAGGTATGTACCCACCAAAGAGGAACTGTCCTACTCATGATCGCCGGCGATAGCACCACACTACCTACATGTAGATAATGTAAGTGGAGGTACCTACAGTTTTGTTCTGTATGAGGACTTTTATAGTACATATATTGTACATTTCACGGCAGCGGCACATCACAGCAGCTTCGCAAACTGGATTTGAACAGCCCAATAAGGTGGGTTGCCAGTTATCTGCCGCTCGCTTCAAGTTGTACATGTAAAGAGGTAGGAAGTATGTGTTTCCGACCCTACCGACCCTACCTATCTACATGATACAGAATAGTAGCACTTGTAGCTAATCTTAATTCCATGTTACGGAGCATACAATATTGTATATTACCGTGTAGTAGCTGTAATGTGGCGCATACACCTACCTAGGTACTTCCAAGTATATGTTTGCCAGCCCGTAAACGTTACCTGAAGGGGGTTGAATAATGAAATAATGAAATGGCGGACAATCTGATCATGATTCTTCAGGCCTGTGATGACTGCACGTCATGCATGGCCAGGGACTAGGAAGGTACTAGGTAGGTAGGAAGTGTAAGTAAGACGCGTGCATATGAGGATACAAGGTATTCGCCAGGCCGTGCATCATGAAAAAGCAAAGTGATGCCATCTAAGTATGTAGGTAGGATGGATGCCTTGTTATACAACGCATTATATAGTATTGAGACAGTGAATCCTTTTCAAAGAACAGTCACGGAATTCTTTCAGCTCGTTGGCACATTAATAATAACAGAGGTAGGCGCCTCATACATTGTCTTCGTAGGATTCAACTGCGGCTGATAATAGTGACTTGGTTGGGCTGGCTATGTGTGAAGTTGAAAGTTCTAGCCCCAAAAGGTTGTAAATACCGAGTGCTGACAGGAACCGCCAAAGGATCATGCCGGGACCCAGGTTCGAGTCCAAGGTGGCCCCCAACCTCCCAACCCATATCTCTACGTAATAAGTACACCTGCTAGATAGCCACGACTTACTTATTACTTATATGTCCTTTCGTGATAATGTACGCACGTCTGTACTTGCTGACGCCGCTCATTTTGGCGGGCTCAGCCTGTTGAGAGGAGCCTATTGGACTTCGAGATGCTCGAGATGCTCCTTGCGACAAGACGAGATGGCAATTACCTGACATGGCTGGCTGTGCACTAGTGAAGTAGCGCGCCAGCTTTTCTTCGAATCACGACACTTCTACCCGGTATTCTATGCATGGACCAGCGATTCTGAAGGTCTGGTTGTGGGGGAGTGGGCTACAATTTTTATGATGACGTGACAATCACAATAAAGTGTTCTGCAGGCCGAGCAGACGACCTTACTCAACACGCCTTTCTGCCATTGACGCGTGTGCGTGTATCTACACCTTGACTCTCTCGACTCTCTCGGCTGCAAGCCTTTAATCCGCGCTCGGTAGCTCGGTAGCCTACTATGGCACCAAGGCTGGCCGAGATAGGGAGTGCCATGGTCTTACAGCATGATACTACCCTGGCGACGAGAATTGCCTAGACTACGTGCTAGAGAGCCGTAGCGCAGCCATTCTCAGCTTCAGGATGACCATTGTTGCTTGACGATTCCATCTGCTAACAGCCCTTGCGAAGCTAAACAACAAGTCTAGCAAGCTACGACCCCTTAGGATTAACTCCACGGCGTTGACAAGATCCATCGAGTACATGTAGCTAAGTAATCTGCGAACACTACCGCTTGCACAGTAGACAATGTGATTGATGAGTATGATGAAAACCTACCTAGGTAGTGTACACGAGTAAAGGACCTTGCATCATTGCGATAAGAGGAACAGAAACGGAACGGGACGCGACATCTATTCGGAGTTTTTCTCCAGGCTGCCATTACTACTAAGTCATCAAAACCGTGGTGTCGGTGACACCAGAGAAAGGAGAGGATCGACGCCCCCGATAGCCCCTGTCCCTGCCTGCCCTGGATTAGACTGGATCTACCCGGCCAGTCGGTGAAAGGCCCTCGGGCCCTGCTCGGGTTGGTCGATCCCTTTTATTGCTGAAGTTTGGGTGGGATCGTAATGCCTGTCTGATGATATGCAGAGCGGGTTTGCTTCGACCGTCTCTGCCCGAGCTACTAAGTAGGGGGTGATGGCCAATATTTGATGCCTCCTCCTGTTCCTCATGCTGGGCCATTTCAATGATATCCTTGTGGTGCTTTACACGTACATGTAAATGTGAAAAAGCACCCTCCACTGCGGGCACCGATACGCCGTCAAATTCTCCGAGATCACGGGTGGCCTATGTTAGGGAGTAAGTACGCAGTTAGCATCACATGATTGCGCACAATTTAACCGATGCTCACAACCACACCTCCACGTCCGGCCCGGCAGGTAGGGTAGCTAATTAGAA
Organism: Xylaria bambusicola; assembly: GCF_022495145.1. NCBI lineage: Eukaryota > Fungi > Ascomycota > Sordariomycetes > Xylariales > Xylariaceae > Xylaria > Xylaria bambusicola. Next base: position 135,388 of record NW_025953598.1, on the reverse strand, counting down.
CGCATCACCTCACCTCGCATATCTAACTCACTCCGGCCTTTCCCACTGGTCCCCGCCCTCTCGTCCGGCACCAGTGGCGATTTACCACTGGCTGTCATGAATATCAACTTACTCGTACAGACTCGTAATACACCGATCTAGTCGGCTCCCTCGGCTCCAAACCAGTCGTGAGATGTTTAACCCCAAAACTCTGCAGCGTTAGTATGCAGTCATCTTCCGGCCGGAATCCCAGCCCGTTACAATTGCGTTACCGACTGCTTGGCTGCACTAAAGTAGACTCGACTCCCGTAACGCGATGCCATGCGGGTTGACGGTATACGTTCGAGGACTAGATATATCATTTTATACCACAGGTTAGTTCTCATTGTGGCGATACAACGGCAAATTCATGGATTGATTGAGTCTTTGATGAAGGGGTATCCTCTGGAAGGGTTTGAAGAATAGCTATTTAACGAAAATACGCGCTGGTCTGCAGCTGGTCGAGCAATTGGCACGTCAGTCCGCGCCGAATACCAGATGACGCCCTCGGTCCGAGAAATGGGAAGCAGATCTAGCTACCACAACCTGAGTCACAACGCTCAAGCCGCGATGTATACCTAAATGTCAAGCCTACCCTGATGCCCATCATCTTCATGAACATATTTATTTATAAAATATAATGGGTGGAGTCTAGTAATACGACAAGTAGAAAGCTTCTCACCAGAAAAGCTTTCGATGCGACCTTTTCTAATGTACGAGTCCCTAACCGCGTGTAAATTGCTAATCAGGTAAGCACATGCCATGCTTGCATTGTGTCGAGCTTTGTCTTCCAAGGTTGCCCGAGCAGGGTGAAACTCGTCATATCTCATCCGCAGCTTCCAAGTTACTAGCGAGGCTGCTCTTACCAGCCCAACGATGAGTTTAGATGGCAGCAGCTACTAGAAGTAGCCTCCATCCAACTTCCCGAGTTTGAATGTTGTGGCGACTTGCCCTGAATCTCACCTCGACGTGTTGCCCTAAGAACCAATGTCGGAAACGATATCTGACTATCTCAATGAGTACGTAGATAATGCCAATGTATCTGCCTCGCATGATGGGAAATACTCGTATCGCGATCCCAATGATACTTGATGGTGGTGATGGATATAGCGTGGATATGAGGGCATGGGCACACACCTTCCTCGCCTTTGTGCCGTCGGTGGACATTGCTCCCTATGGGCAGTGCCTCCTTCACCACGTCACCCCTTGCGTCTCATGCCTACCTGAACTGGAGTGAAGGATAGTCGGCTCTGCCTGCCTAACTGTTCGTTCTCTTCGATTAGCTGTTTTAGCATGCTAGAGAGCCAGGTCTGTGCCCGAAGAGAACATCTTGGACTCTTCAACTTCATGGCCCTTCCGCATCTCACGTAGAAGCTCTATCTCCCGCTTCTCTTCGCTCCAGCCTTCACGCGGATCCTATCATCACTCTAATAGCACCTATACAGAATTGATACATAGAGCATCGTTAGTATGTGAACGGGTCTGTTGCACATCCTAGAACCAATACACCAAGCAATATATTCGCCCCAACGCCTCGAATCCAGTCGTTATTATCATGCACTATTCTTTCGACGGTAGTGGACTGTCGCAAGAGCAGCTCCAAGCCAAAGTCGAGGCTGCTCAGCTAACTGGCCAGCTCGACGGTGATTCCGGCCGCCGTGAAAATGCATCCCCTAAGTCATCGAAGCCAAATGGTACTTGTGATTGGCGAGGCGATGCTCCCGAGCCAGAACTAGACGACCTGGCACACGCATGTGAAAAGAACCAACAGCAATCCATCCGCATGGATGCGTGTGACTGGCGTGGTGATGTGCCTGAGGAGCAAAAGGATAACCTGGATCGAATTTGTCAAACTGAAAAACAAGCGAAGCAGTCAGGTCGACGCGATAAGCCGGCAGAGCAAGCTGATACTATTCATATGCCCATGCCGCGTCTCCCCCAAGTTGACGAGATTCCTGAAATTTGTAAGCACGCATCTCACTTGATATTGGCACGCTCGCTGACGGAATGTTAGTGCGCCCATCGGAGGATGACAAGAGTTTCGATCTTAAGCCTGTCACCAAGCCACTCGTTGGTCTGTATCCTCATTACCCGCACAACTATCGAATTAACTAATGCAGATTAGCTAAAGAAGCTCCCGCTCGAGATAAGGGGAAACCAGAGCGAGGGAAACGACCAAAGAAACCGAAAGAGCGTGCTGGTATATGCAAATATCTTCCTTGCGTATCTAGCTGTGGCTAACCCAGTCTGAGTAGAAAGTTCAGCCGCACCAGCAAGTACTTCGCCTAGAGGTTAGTGAACATAGTAGCAAATAAACAGCAGGTATATCCTATACTAACCGAAAAAGCAGCCAATGAAGGTGACGATGAGTCCCCTACTGGAGGTTTGTGATATCCCCGAGAACCGGAAAGACCACGTCTAACATTGTGCTGCTGCAGACAAAACCCATTCTCCTTGGGTCGACTCCTTGGAGCAAATGCCTTCGAGTGTAATCGAAAAGGTAAACTCGGGCATCAAACATACACTTGAGGGGGCCATCAGCATGTTAACATCCCGCGCCGATGAGCAGAGACAGTCACCAAAGAGAACTGCGGAGGAAAAGACCACGGGGAGTACTAGTCTTGCGCCTGAGACCGTAGCACAGCTTCCTTCCGAATTATATGTGCCGAGCCCACCTCTTCAACCAACTGAGCCACCACCAGAGAATGACCGGCCCAGCGGCAGTAAAAAGCAAGAGAGGGAAAAGAAAAGAGCGGAAAAGAAAGCACGCCATGAGGCGAAGAGAAGAGCCAGGCAGCAGAAAAATAAAGAAAGGAAAGAAAAGCGACGACAAGCTAAGGAGAGGAGTAGAAAGGAAAAACAGTGGAAAAAGGCGGCAAAGTTTGGCGGAGAACTCCCCCCTCAGATTCTTCAAGGTCTCCGGGTTTCTCCTGGCTCGAAGACTACATACAATTCCAACTGTGATATATGTATGAAGTCGGCTGCTTCCATTATGAGCAGCAAAGAACGGAACCCAAAATGCACAACCTGTGCTAAAGCGGCCGAACGTGAATCAACGCAACAGTATCTAAAAGCCTCGAACATTGACTTGGGAAATTTACCCTCATTCACGGAGGGAGGTGAGATCCTTGGCCTATTGAGAAATATTCTCGAACAACATTTAGCCAACAGCAAGTCCAAAGGTAAAGTTGAGATGGGTGGCGAAAAACGCATCGACGAGGGCCTTGTACGACACATGGTTCAGCACATACAAGATTTTATTACCAGTGGCAGAGAGGCAGAATTGCATTCTCACGAATGTAGCACTAGTGGTCAGCCAGGTCATTTGGGACGTCATGGTCTCGATGGGAACAGAGACTCGCCTGCTTCAACAGAGAGCGCACAGATAATTTCGAGTTCATCCCAAAACTCGGATGCAACTGCCTCGTCAAACCCAGTAGAAGTTGATTGGTGGGTACAGGCCATGTCTTTGAACGGTTCGCCGCCCTCTCCCTATCGCCCCCTTTCCCCTCGTTCTGGCACTCCATTACCCAGGTAAGCCACACCGATTTCGAGTTATCGACACCTGTCTTAGTTACTGATATGTTTTCCGATTAGACCGAGGACGGCAGCCGTGTATGGGCCTGGAACATCGCATTATCCATTGCACAGCCCATTCGATATGGGTCATGCTGCATATCATTTCTACCTACCTTTGCCTATCTGCCACGGCTTTTGTCCCTCTCCGGGTCAATATGACTACCATCACCGCTACTCCGTCCCAATATTTCCGCAACCTGCCCCTTTCTTTTCACCAGAACAGAAATTCAACAAAGAAGTAGCCTCACCTGTATCTGGTTTGGCAGAGACGGTTTCTACGGACACTCCTCGACTCAGCCGAGACTATCATGTTAGATCCAGATCCAGATCTGGCTCTATCTAGCCTTCTTATATTGGTCGTGGGTGCGTACCGTGGCCTCTTAAGCAGGACTTGTTTCACGAGATTAAAAACTAAGGGTTACGTTCGTTTTACAACATGGTTTCGTAATTTACAAGACTGAGAAAGACCAGAGTTGATGAAGATGCATGTATCAAGGGTATTAGACTGGAAACGCTCTCAGGAGCGACCTAGATTAGGCCAACAAAATGAGATTGTTTTCAAGAATGGTGTACCTTTCGAGCCATATTCTAAAGCAGAAGTGCTTAATTATGAACTGTAGGGCTTGACTGCCAAACACCTTCGGATACCGACTCCGCCGATAAGCAGTAATAAGTGGTAGATATGTCCGTGTGACCCTCTCCACTACGCACCGAAGTGTTTGGAATTAGGATTGTGGCTAATTTTTGTTCCTCCAATCTGTGTATGGGTTTAGGCTTTATATCATCGTGCAAGTCCCTATACACAGATAAGATACGGCGAACAGCAGATGGACGCTAGATATGTGCCTGGCTGTTCTGGCGTAGAAACCTTTGTTTGCATCTGTCTTCCCCTTTTTCTCACTTGTCAGAACCGAACTTAATCCAGCGACCCTGCGAGCGCGACACACGAGAACCGCATGTCTCCGCCCCCGCGCTCGAGGAACTTCAGGGGACCCCATAACAGAGCCTTGTCGGAGAGGACGTCCTCGTCGGCAGCCAGCTGGCCCCGCGCTATGGGACCCTTGCGCCGGCCATCGAGCTCCCATAGCGTGCCGTCGTCTGTCTTCACGAAGCACACGTAGTGCAGGTCCACGTCGTCCTGGGCGTCGGGCGCGACGGTCTGTCCTTGGCTCGCGGCCTCTTGGTGCGCGGATGCGAGGGCTGGCGTCTTCTCTAGGAGGGCGGAGCGCTCGCCGGGTGCGAGGGTGATGGATTGCGAGAGAAGGGTTGAGAGCGGCGTGTCTTGTTCTGTTGAGTTGGAGCTTCTGTTAGTGGGTTTATTGGCGCTTCGGGATGTCGAGAGAGGAGGAAACGGAGGGAAAGAGATGGAATAAGTAGATAGAGAAATTAGGGTGAAGAACTTGACGTACCGATGAAGCCCCTAGCTGGACCATTCGACACAGCGTGGAGCAGACCCATCAGTCCACATGCATTCCGGATCGTCTGCTTCCACCACACGACGGGCTCGTCAGGTCCCTTCCCCGTATACTCGGGCACGCCGGCGTCCTCGGCCAGCCGAGAAGACTCGTAGGTCGCGCTCACGGGGAACACGAGGAGCAGCGCCAGCGCGGGCCGCGGGATGAATGCGAGCAGCTCGGGCTCTGTGATGCTGTAGACGTCGTGGACTTGGAGCGCGCTGCTTAGACCGAGCTTTCGCAGGAGAGACGTCATCAGCTCTGGGTTCGCCTCGAGCGGGATGAAGGCCGGGGCGCTTAGGCCCGGGTCCGGATTCGTTGCTGTCGACATCTCGTCCTTCTAGGAACCGGTGTGTGAGATGTGTTGAAGAAGCAGAAACGTAAGGTACGGACGGTATTTTGGTGGAGATCTTGAGGAGCGTTTGGACGTCAAGCGTAACTCCTTGTCGAAAGTCAAATCAAAAGCAGCCTTTGAAGGCGTGGAAAGCTGTAATGTAGACCACTTACTCTCGCGTCTAGAACCCGTGTTCAGACCCTGTCTTTGACGACAACGCTGTCGGGTACCTGAAGCTTGCGCTGCCGAGCCGCTGCCTATGACGCCAGCCCCTCAACCCCGCACTACTACCTGGTTGATCTGGCTGATTACCCCGCCAAATCCGTGGTGAAAGCTCCCAAGGTTCTGTCTGAGCTTGTGTGGGGCGGCCTCAGTGTTACATCGATGGTAGGTACCTCTCCGCGTATCTCGCACTGACCCTAACCCAGAGAAGGTCTGGCAGTCTATGATGTACCTTAATAAACAATGTAGGTAGTGGATAAATAAATGGATTAGCTAAGTTCTTACACAGGTATAAGGTGAGTAGGTATCTATCTACTGATGCTGTTCATCATATATCAATTACATGAGTAGTAGGATCCAGCTTCTCTGTTTATCAACTGATTTCAACATACCGAGTTCACACTAATCTTCATCTCGGGAATTCACAATGGCACGTATATTCATAACTGGCTCTTCAGACGGGCTCGGCCTTCGTGCAGCGAAACAGCTCGTCTCCAGAGGCCACACAGTCTATCTCCACGCCCGGAACGCCCAAAGAGCAAGCGATGCGCGGAATGCCTGCCCCGGCGCCGCGGACGTCCTCCTCGGCGATCTAACGTCCATAGAGGAAACCAAGGCGCTAGGGGCATCGCTCTCGAAGCTCGAGCCCATGGACTGCATCTTCCACAACGCAGGGCTGTATCTCGGTCCCTACCGCGCGCAGGCCGAGGGCTACCCGGCTGTCTTCGCCGTCAATGTCATAGCCCCTTATCTCCTGACGTGTCTCGCACCGCTCCCTAGACGTCTCGTATACGCGAGCTCTGACAGCCATTGGGGCGGATCGACGAGTCTAGAGGACTTTGGATGGAGAGAGCGCCACAAAGCCGGCCACTTCCGAGAAAGCAGTGCATATGCTGACACGAAGCTGTACAATACCATGTTCGGCTTCGCATTCGCGCGCCGGTTCGCCTCGAAGGGTGTCGTCGCGCACTCGGTTGATCCTGGATGGGTGCCTACCAAGATGGGCGGTGCCGGGGCCCCGGGCGATATCAACGAGAGCGAGAGGCTGTATGTCATGCTTGCGGAGGGGACTGGTGAGGCCGAGGGCAAGAATGCTTGTTTTTGGGAAAATGGGAAGAAGGCCCCGGCTCAGGCGAAGAAGGATGCGTACGATGAAAAGGCTCAAGATGCCTTGCTGAAGAAGCTGGAGGATATCACTGGAGTTAGGGTTCCCCAGTAAGAGATTAGTGCCTATGAATCCATTTCAAACTTGGTGTGTGAGGACGTGGCTTGTTAGTTACTTTCTCTAGTACATAGTGGTTTGGCGTTCACCAAGTGGCTAGTTCCATTTGAATTGTCTCAATAAACCTCTGACTGAAGACTGATCTTGATATGATCTGAATTTCAGTGAGATATGAGGGTAAGGGAATGAAACCTATTAATGGAATCCCGATTTAGCAAGGTTCACAGAATCATCATAAGGTCACGACGTGTTATATAATGCTAGAAATGAAAAGGAGATTAGAATTGAATAGAAGGTCTTATGCGTTATACCTCCGTAATTATTTTAGGTCAAACTTTTCAGGTACGAGTCCATTTGTTAATACCCCTAATGGGAAACTGCGCAATTGCATTTAGGAAACTTCTGGTTCAGCAAGATCGGGAGAGGTAATGTGCATAGGATTCGAAATTCCTCGCGGCACATTTCGAATGTACTTCTCGGCTAGCGAACTCCGGCGCCCACCACCTGAAAATATCCTCCAATATTCGTCGTCCGTCATATCCTCACATTCACCTCCATATGGGTGCCGGAGGATCGATCTGTAATCTACCTTGTCATGTAGGGAGTCCAATACACTAGCCCACGACCCACTGAGTAGTTGTACATAAGAGAGTAGGATCTGGACTCCAGAGTAGGGGTTGTTGGACTTCGGTTGGAGTGAAGAAATAATCTGCTGTAGCTCATTTTCATGGATAGCTACTTCTGACAAACGGAGCATGTTCAATTGATCACGCTTTCGACTATTCAATATAGGACCAATGCTGCAAGCACTGGATTTGGTGAAATCCCTTGTATCCGCGACATGGATATCGATCCCGGTGAGACTGTCGGTATCTAAGACTACTGACAGAAACCGAGAGTTGTCGCTTATCAACTGGTCCAAAGTTTCTCCATATAGCGAATGGAGTTGACAAGAGACGTATTTTAAGTTGCTTGCGAGGAGGCGAATATTGTCGTGCGACATGGGATTGAAAACCAAAACGGTGGCTTCATTCAGATTCGCGCTCCATACGCCACTTTCAATCTTTAAAGTCTTTATTGAGACACCTGCTGGCGGCAGAGCGGCTAGAAAGTCGGGTATGTTGCCGAAAGGCAAATGATGGTTCCAGTGATGGGCTTCGTGTTCCTTTGAAGAAAATGGATAGAGTAATGATCGCCCAATTGCTAGAGGGTCATTGCTTGCTAGCAAAGGTGATTCACCATCGAATTCAATCGGTTCGTAAAATGCTAAATCTTGGGCCAAAGGCATTTGCGACATGGCCATAGCGGTAAGTCTGACGAAAATGCCGCCCTTACCCAGACATTCTTGGTCAAGTACTCTCTTTTTGAATTCCATATGACAGGTTCGAATCGCCTTGGTGCAAGGCTCAGAGTGAAGGCTACCGCTACCGTTGGAAGCCACGTTCTCCCAAGCTTGTTCTACTTTATGCCAATTCTCTAAATCCTCATTAGAAGGAGTTGGATCATCCGATTCGCACAGATCATCGAGTTTATTACGGAGTCTCTGAGCCCAGACACGAGCAAATGCGCGCCGATCGTTTGCAAGTACCGGATGATAAGAAGTAAGCTTGACAACAACCCCAAAAACACCCTTGCTGATGGTAGGATGTTTAGAAATTTCCAGAAGCCGGCCCAATGACTTGGTTTGGCACTCCACGTGGATGTAGTTGATAAGGAGATGTGAGCTAGCTGCACAAAATCTACGGCAGGTAAGGCGAGTATTCTGGATGTCAGAGGACGGTCTCACGTAAATAGGTGAGTTGTAGTGCCTGTAGCCATCAAGACGATCATGGCAGCGTAAGAAATTGAATATCAGTATAAGCAGTTCATTGGGTAAGTCCAGTATATTCAAGGGCTGGACTGTCCCGCGGCCAAGCTCATCAATGCAGGTTCGAACGCATAATCGATAATTGTCGATATTTGACTTGAGATGGGCAAGGCCCCGGTCTAGCTGGTGTAAGAGTGGGTAATACTGTGGTAGGTCATAAGGGTCATATCGGTCATTGGTGAGTAACTTGTCACAGCGTCTGAGAAGCTGTTTGTTTCGCCTTGTGAGCAACAGACGCCGAGCATCCAAAGGTTCGATCAGCCGGAGATTGCCGTAGAGGGTTTCGTAGTCTGAGGGTAGACGGGCGTATTCAGTTTCAAACCAATTGATTTCGTCAATAGCACGGACCATTTCCTCCAGCGCATCATACTGAATCCACAAGTTGTCCATACTTCTCTCAGGTGACATTCCCAAGCGAAGAAGGGAACACAAGTCGCCCATAAAGCAAGCTAGAAGGGGCATCATCGGGTCCCAAAAGTTGTTTGTCGGGAATGTGATGTACGTCATGATGTAACCCTGTCTGGTGATAAAGCTGTTGGCTGGCAAATGAGAAGGTTAGGTCGGAGGTCTGGACGATTGTGGTGGACAGGGAAAGATCCTCAGACAAGACTTCTCGGAGAGGAAGAAGGCAAATATACAGGCAACAGTGAAGGCACCGAGGAAGATACCTAAATAGATTGACGTTCTCGTAGCGACTTCCCTTTTTGTTTGCTTACATTGAGCACCTTCCTTACCCATATGGACCCAGGTATTAGGTACCTCGGGCATGTACATGCACTTGAATGGACTCACATTTTGATGATATTAACGGTTCCTTGTTCTCCAAGCTAGTCCAGCTATTGCGAGACGCCTGTGAAAACCTATTGTGGACGAGACGTAGCTCGGTCTCAAGCTTGAAAATTCAGCATTAATTTCCACTATGAATCGATTTCTTTGCTCATTGTATGTTCTTCGTTAGAGTGGATAGACTGAGATACTTTGAACGTATTATTACAGGGCCTTTGCCTCATATCTCCACGACTCTGTAGGGCTACTACCCCAGCTATGCTTTGCCCGCCGATAGTTATTTAGTTGGTAGATATATCATAATGATCACCGGATAGTGGCGCGAGGAAGTTGTTAGCGTTGGTGTTTTGATATTATCATTTCAAGGTCTTGGTAGACACCACTCAAGGTTGAGATCACAGCCTTCAGCGTCATGTTATGTCCAAGCTTCATGAACCAAATTTACCATCTTGCCTGCACTGTGCACGAATAGTCAGATGTGTCCATATATCCAGCGTATGAAGAACTTTACATAGCTACTAGTATTCTAGTCGAATTGCGCAAACGGAGCTGTAGACTGAACTCTAGAATCATCTTCACAATGTTAGTGAACTGGGGCGCGAAGCAAAGAGTGTATAGACATATCCTTTCGTGAGAAACTTGGGGCCAATGTAGTGTCTATCTTTTCAGAAGCTCAAAGGCAGCTTGTGAAGCATCTTACAAATTACCTACGTAGTACTGCATTGCCAATAGCCGAGGTTGTAGCAGAAGCACATACTTAGGCCAGCTCCAGCACTTGACCCGCACTGGCTTCAGACAAAGACAAGCCTGCGGATAGTATACATAGGAGATTGAGATAAGAACATACATCACAAAATGCCTTGGGGGGAGAGAAGAAAAGCCAAGTGGCTCGTTGTCAGACGAGACAGCTGACCAAGTGTGAAACAAGGGTAAGCATGCCGTTGAATGAATGGAATACAGCACCGTTCCTGGTCTTACCACACGATCAAAGGTTGGGATCATAAGGGTGCCTAATCTCAGCTTGGCTGTGCAGCTCGGTATAGCATTTAGATAGGTTGCGCTGCCAAGCTGGCCAGAGTCAGCTAGCGCCCCATGAGCTGAGTCTGCCTTGCTGGCTGTTCCAGACTCCCTTACCGCGACACAAAACTGACGACAACATACCGGTATATTGTTCGTTGTTGCTTTCATATATTGTTATAGGTTCTCAATATGCTGTCAAGGAACATCATCCGCAAAGCGCGACCATCACCGATCTCTATCATCATTTTTGGCTTTTAGTTGCTGTTGAACGTACACCAGCCGAAGCAGCTGATACACGGGTACAGCAATGAGCCAGGGAACTCTTTCATTTGTGCTCCGTTTCATTTGTCATCTTCCTTTTGCCTATTTCGCCGTTAACAGCGTCATTCAATTCAATTTCGTGAAAGATCACAAGGGAATACTCTTAGCTCCTCCCTTAAGCACTAGAGTTCTGGTCGGAGAAACGTTTGCCGGACCAGTTGTACGTATTTCGAATATCCCAAACAGCTTGATCAAAGCGTAGCGTTCTGTTTGACTAACACTTGTCGTTATATGGAGGGTGTGATTGGCTTTGTTTGGAATTTCCTGTTGTGGATTCCTACAATATTCTTCGAAGATAGAGCACTTGCTCTCATTGGAGTAGTAGATGCTATCATCACAGGATTTGTCCTCATCCCTCTCGCTTTAGAAGCAACCTATATAAGCTTCACCCCTGCACAATGTGCACACCTCAGCCTGGACACCATTCCCAGTCCACACCTCATACTTTTTCAACGTATAGCCGACATTAAGGCTGGAGACGATACTACCGGCGAAGAGACTTGTCAGGGATACTATGCGAAGTGGTATGCTGGCCTCATAGTGGTGTAAGTTGTCCCAAATAGATACTTCGCGTGAAGTATCCGCGTGACCATCCTGGGCGCTGATCGAGTTATTATTCGTAGCATTCTATACGCAGTTTCAGCAACTGCTAACATTCTCATCGGATCACGGTCGCAACGGATGGGTGGTTCACCGCCTACCTACCCCAGAGACCGGCGGTTTGATAAATCCAATTGGCTTCTTTCAGCTGTTCCACCCATACGGCATATAACGCGGGAAAGTATTCAAAACAACGCCTTCTTCGCGAGTCGTTATATCCAACATTGGGTTTCCCACATAATCTTCGCAACAAAGCGCAGGCTTCCAGACTCTCACTCCCTCGTACCCCGGCTTGCACACCATTCAAGTGACCAGGAAAAGGGGCTACTCCTTTTACTATCTCATAACGTGGTAGAGAAAATTGTGCAACATCTACATTACGTGGATATTGTCAATCTCAGCTTGACATCGAAGAAAAACCATGAAGCGTTATTTCCACGGCGGAATTCGGATTTTGCCACAGAAAAGAAGCAGCTGAGATACTACAGTTGCTGGGGAATGGTGAAAGCTGATTGCTGGGCTTGCGGCATCCAACTCTGCAATGTAAGAAGTACACTAGCCACGAATGGTAGATCTAGGAGCTAACTTCGCGGTCACAAAATAGGGATGTAGCGGATCCAGGATGGCGCCGAGCTCGACTGTCTCGTTCCATATATCTTTTTGCGCCGCCACATGTTCGAGGTGTTACTATAAATCAATTTTAGATCCATTCTCGCATGGAGCACTGTTCGATACGAAGCTACCGTGTCAGTGTTATGATGGCCGAACCAAGGGCTTTGTTAATTCTTTTGGGGCTCTTCCCAATCATCCTCACGCCCGTCGACTCTGTAGAGATTGTTGCATCAAGAAACCCGATGATATTTTGGCTCTAAGAGAGAGGCGAGACCAAGTCATGTACTCAAAGCTGACACAGCAGCCATTGTCCTGTTTCAAATGCTGCAAATCCCTACCGCGAACCGGACCAAGGTGGTGGCTTTGCTTCGCATGTAAAAGGGAATGTAGAGGCGGTTGCCATCTAGGGTGGGCCGAGGACTTGGAGAAGATGTAGTCATTTAATAGGTAGACGAATATTTCCCGTAATGTCTTAAAGCTTTTACAACATAGTATCTATACTGCCTTGGGGACTTCTATTAAAGTCGAGCTGTTTGATATTATACATACCTATACACACTAAGGTAATCGGCAACCAAGACCGTTAGCTAACCATTTAGCCTCCGTCTCCCCCACAACCATCTCCTCCGCCATCACCTCCACCTCCGTCTCCTCCGTCATGGCCACTGGAGCAAGCCGGTCCTGCAGAACACTCAGCAGCACCACAGCCCGAAGCACAATTTATATCAGCGGGATCAACAGGCTCTGCGGCCAGTGGTGCCCCTGCGCTGAACCCCGAGTCTGTGATATTTGCATAAGAAGAGGGTGTCACTTCAATATGGGTAGCTTTGTAACGGTCAGCAAGAGTCTTGACGCCGTGATCATGGTATAAACGCGTCGCATATTCCACATCTGGAAGCTTCATTCTCCCGCCGCGAAGTAACTCATATTCCGTGACCTGATCCTCGAACCTCAGGTGCGCCCAAGATGCAGTGAAGTAATGGTGGCCCTCTCCCTAATTCATATACGCAAGGGTCAGTAATTACCGAAAAGAGTAGGAATCAAGTACATATTTTGGGAACTTGTAGAAGAAATGACGTTCCAAGCCTGCCCCGGGGGAAACATGTTCTCAGTAAACTAACCTGATCATAAGAGTGGCTGAATGGCTGTGCGCGATGGATACCACCCAACTTGAGCCTGTCTAGAGCTGGTTGGGGTTGCGTGTGTAACCAGGTGGTACTTTTCCGAAACGAAGCATTCTTGGCCATTTCAGTAGCCGCTATCGTAAGTTTCTCGAGTGCTGCAAGAACAAGCAGCCTGTTCTTCATCCAGCCCACATCGGATATGATTGCCGCTCGTTCTGGCTCATCCGATGGATAGTGGGAATGGTCTCTGGTTAAATGCAACGCTATGATCGACCATGAATCGAAAGGGAATGCCCATACGTGTTTCGCTAAGTTACAATCGCCACAGCTCACGGGATACCGACCGAACGCCTCTGTGCAATCCCAGGGGAAAAGATCCTGGTATCGGTACAAGTGCTTGCCAAAAGCGCCCCAGTCATACCAATACTCTTGTAGCGTATCTATGATGTCGGCATCGTCATGGCGTCCGTACCGGAACCGGAGGAGGTACTCTTCTGTTAGGCCTCGAGGAACATCGAGCTTAGTCTTGATCTTGGGTTTACTATATTCTGAAGGACGGCAGACAAAACTCATAAGGTATAACATGGATTTCGGTTGGTCATGGTTATGAGCGAAGAGAGGCCCAAAAGTCTCGAGGTCCATGACAGAATCGCAGAAATTCTGGCAGTTGTTGCTAGCTAGGTTCCATGTCAGCTTCGTTTGCGGATCCAGCAATCGCGAAGTTATGCTCTTTAAGTAGACAGACACTCTAGCCTTGATTAGGTCCTGCAAGTCTTCCATAATAGGTCCCATTAGATTCTCTGTCCGTGTTTGGCGGTCCTGGCGACTCAGCCCAGGGTCGTCGAAGCCAATGTTACTAGCGGATATGAGACTATCAATGATACGATTCTCGAGAATAACATCTTCCGGATCGAGACCAGTAAACGGAGATCCAATGACTTGCTTCAGGATAGCTTTGTATCGCTTTGGGCGTCCAGAAGGTCGTTGTTGCCACCACAGTTGTCGAATATTACCTTCATTCAAAGCTAGGCTTCTGGCTGTCTCACTACATTGTCGCGAATGAAATACAGGACTCTCTCGCAAAGTGATTAGAGCACCACCCTGTGTACTGTTTTCGCTCAATTAGTCGTGTTCAGGATCTAGTGTATGAGTAAACTCACTGAGCGACGCCGTTTTCGAAGATCAAAGGCCCTACTCGGAGCGCCATACGGACATTTCCGAACGGGTGATTTTCAATGTGGCGTTTCAAGAAGAATGGAATATCTTCGTCAGCTTCTGCTTCTGTTGCTGCCACAGCTGCCCCTGTTTCTGTAGTCCTCTCCACGATATTGTTATGGCTTTCATGCGTCACTTTCTTTGCCAGATGCCGCTTCTGCCGTTTTTTTGCCTTCGAAGCCTCACGCTCTTCATACTCCTTCTCTTCCTCCGTCAGAAGTTTACTCTTCGTTTTCTTCCTAAACACAAGGCTCTGCATACCATCGTACTTCGCCTCGGCCTCAATTGCCGGTAGCCTGAGTAGGCCGCATTCGACTGAACCTGGCTGTTGAGCTTTGAGATGCAGTGCCTCCTTGTCGACTGGGAACAAGTTCAAAGATTTGCCAGAGACATCGTAATGTGGCACTTGGTCGCATAAGCATATTTGTCGACTGATTTGCGGATTGATTGCTTCACGTAATATGCTATGTTTATACATCTTCGTAAATCCTGTGATCCCGACGAACCTTTCTCGATAACAGTTCTCGCATACAACTTCAACTTCCGCTTCCCCGTGATTCTTTTCTTCACCAAAGACAGTTCGGCGATGCATACTACCTCGAATCACGTTGGAACAAGATGAACACCGCATGGGCGAGAATATAGGCACGCCACTTTTGTTGATAGTGTCTAGTTTGAGTTGTGGAGTTGTAGGTCTCTTGCAGGATGAGAGATCGTCCAATGGAGGCGTATGCTCAACTAGCTTCTCGATATCCAAGACGGCAACTGCTTGTAGAAGTAGTCTAGTACGACGCCGGAGACTGCCATCGCTGGGACGGTTCCCTACGGCTTGCCGAAGCTCGGTCTTGACTTGGGTGCTCCTCTGGTCTGTTGCCATACCTTGTGCACAACGCTGGAGCCCTTCAATGTAGCCGTCTATTGCAACTTCACCATCCTGACTCTTCCATTTTGCCGCTTCATCAGCGAAGGTACGACTTGCCTCACTGACTTGGTCAATAAAGGTGTCAAAGCCGTGGATAAAGTTGTCAGACTCGTCTTCGAGGCTGACCTTTTGATATTGTGATGCTTGCCAAGCCCTCAATGTGCACAGAACCAATTCAATGTCTTGTCTGATCCCAATCCAATAGAGCTTCTCAAGCTCGTTGAATAGATTGTCGTTTGCTTCGCCGACCAAATTCCAAGGCGAGTTTTCTGCTTCATTAATGTCACTGGAGCTGGAATGTTTGCTGCTGGAGAGTCGGCCAATGAATGGGAGGCGAAGATTCCGCATCTTTTAGGGTTTCGGACTGAATTGAATTTCTAGCATGCTCGAAGCTTAGAATAAGAAAGGTATTATTTCACATTCAATCAAAGGTCACGATGCAGTATCGCGAGCGACTAGTAAATATCCTTTGTTTAAGCGATATTCAATGACAAGCCTCTACCACAAGGTCTGCGTCTCATGGAGGCACACAGTGCCAAGAGTGGCTATGTCAGACATTGTCTGCCTTACAACAACAGCTGAACTGAGGCTGAACTGAACTAGCCTTAGTCTGGTGTTCAGCTTCGGTATAATAATTTGTCCACGCATCTAATTGCCTAAAGCATCACCGAGTTGTCTCAGACTTTCTTTCCGATACTCCAATGCCAGCAACAGCCACCACACCTTGAGCCCTCAATGACTCACTTCTAGCATACGATCAAAATGTGTCCAAAGTAATCGCTTTGAGGAAATCGAAGACTAGTACTTTCTACTGGGCTCGTAAAAGTGCTAAACTCCTTGAATCTCATCGTGTTCCGGAATCTCAGTGCGGTGATGTCGCTGTCTGATTATAGTCAAAACTTCCTGCATCAATGCAGCAAGAACGCGTTTGCTCTTCAGTTATCTAACGGCAATTTGCAAACGCCTACATTCGTAAATGCCACCTCACTGTCACTTAACCCCAGAATTCCTGACCCCAGCCTTTTCGAATTTGGGATCGACAACGTAGATGTGCAAGGAGTTTCAGCAAGGCTCCCAAACAAAGCGGAATGCGCCGCACATCTAGAGCTATTGCAAGTGTTTCGGCACGTTCGAAAAGAAGTTGAATCATCCAGGAAGTTGGATGAGGTCTTTGGGATCGCACCCGAGAACCGCGTAGTGTTCCGCAAGCGCTTGGCACATATTAATGGTCTCACCAAAGATTGGGTGAGAGAAGAATTGAAACTTCGAGACGAGACCTTTGACAAGCGAAGAGAAGCGAAATGGTCCCTTTTCCTCAGGCTTGCCACCGCTCGGTTCTTGTCCTGGGTTGATGCTGTTGAACAGGACGCGAACCAGCCAGACGCATGCTCTCACTTGCTACATATTCCGCCAATAGGTACCGTCTAGTATTCTACTTAAATTGCCTTTACTAACAGTGACAGATGTGTTAATGGTTTGGCATGCCTTACTTCTGAATCCAAAGTGGTTTCAAACTTTCCAACAGGGAAGATTGGTTCACTTATCTAAAGTATCCCTTCCGTGGAGGCAGATTGTACGTTATTCTACTTTCTGACCATAATCTCGTCAATCTGCGGAACAAGAACTCATGTTAGCAGCATTCAGCGATCGACTCGGCCAGACCCAATTGGCCATTCGAGATGTCCACGAACGATCAAACTTGGTTCCAGGATAAAGTAGGCCTGCACTCAGACTTACTTGTTTTCCTTGAGGATGAGTCCAAGCCAGCGACCATCAGCAAGTGTTTAAGCAACCACGGCATTAGGCGCTCCGAAGGGCAAGACCGTGGGCTAACCCTAGCAGATGTACCAAAAGTATCCAATGAACAGAATATCCTTGGCCGTCTTGAATACGGATTCCTTGATGTATGCCGACAAGCTGTAAGCAAGGACGATACAGCTGAGAAACTCGTCGACGCGGTCAAGAGGCAGTCTGCTTTCGTTGATAAAATGGACAGGCAGCTATGGATTCGCAGCCCCGCTGTAAGTGAAACGATAGATCGGGCAATAAATCGTTACGAAAGATTCCTCACACTGTTGAAACTATATCCGGGCACGATGTTGGTACCGACTCTTGATATCGATCTTGTTTGGCATACGCATCAGTGCTCACCTACGCAGTATAATTTAGCAACGGTGAAAATGGCAGGCCGATTTATCGATCATAACGACAAGCTTGGAACGGCGACTCTCGACCCAGCGTTTGACAAGACTAAAGCTCTTTATCGTATCCACTTCGCTACCGAGTACAACATTTGTGTTTGCTGGGATTGTGAGGCCTTGCGGTCCTCCATCATAAGTGAAAGCGATAAGACTTACATCAACAACAGATTGATAGCTCGCGATACCCATTTGAGAGTTTCCTATTACCGAGCTGTTGAGATGGCGCGCCGAAAGGGAGAAACACTTCTACCAACTTTTGAGGATGATTAGGATTTACATGATGGGCGTATTGCAAAAATGAGTCGCCTTGCAGGGATCATAAAGCTCTTCAATACAAAATTCATTTACCAGGATACAGCTGATATCTTTTGCAACAAGATTATATAATTATTCTAATTTAAAGAATCACCGTGTCTATTTCTCGTATCCGTGCCAGCCTGCGTACACAGTTCAACACAAAGGCGTATGAGAGTCTTTACAAATACGGCAAGGAGTCATGTGCCTAGAATAAGCAACAGGCTATACTGCTACTGAGAGACTTAAATATGAAAACAGGTTGGGAGGTGAGGTTGTATCAACGTGCAAAACTGAACACTCGGTGGGAATGCTATACGAACGCGGAAGTCTCTCCACGCGCGCTTCCCCTCGGTTACTTATCAAACCAATGTTCTAGAACTGTGTTTCATGAATGAAATTATTTGCGAAATATGTTGGACATTGATAGACAAGCCTGATTGACGTTTTCAGCTGCTCAGCTATACTTACACGGAAGCGAGATAGCTGGACTCTCTACCTCTGTCTCATAATGACGTGAGATTATAGTCTCTCTTGATGACATCTGCAAGCTGCATGGGATGTTTAGCTCTTGTGAATACGGCACTTAGAACGACTCGTAAGATTGTCTCACCTTCTCGCCACTGGCATACATTGTTGCGCTCGGCGTTCCGGAAGTTTGGAAGGGCCAGTAGCTGATATCTGCAACCCTCAGCCCTTGAACCCCATGCACATTCCACTATAGTTCGCATGAGTCAGTATTTACTCTTCTAGGTAGAAATGGAGCAAGTTTCGGGATTTATGTATACTCTTGAAGTGCTTGCGGTTCTAACAGGCAATTATAATCTTCACTGACGCTAAGAATAAGAAAAGCAGTTCCAGGGTAGCATACTTCACTATCGACTACACCGCCCAATTCCCGCGGTAGCATTGCAGCGGTGCAGCACTGGTGAGCGTTGGAAGGGTTGATTTGCTCTCGCATTACGGCGATTATATCCTCATCTGTCTGTACCTGCGCGCCGAATGGACTTGTCTCAATAGGGCCGAGTGTCGCCATATCCGGAGCAGCAAAGAGTCTGCGGTTCTTTCGGAACAAGGCAACGTATATGGCAATATCAATGGGGTCCGTGGCGGTACGATAATCTAGGACCGGTGCTGCTAGTGGGTTGGTACTGTTGATCTGCCATATCGAAATGTATTAGTACAGTTTCTGGTTACATACGTTCTGAAATGATACAGATGATGATTTTCACATTTCTGGACCAGAGGCTCACATACTATAGTAATAGTTAGTTAGTTCTGAAAGCCAAAATATATTTGCACCATGCCCAGGTCTCAGACCCGGCACAGTAGATTTCGACACGTACCAGTTACCGCCCCTCGACTGAGGGGTTTGAGATGATACATGATGCTTGATGATGAAGTACCCCAGTGGAGTGTGCCAACTGCTGCATCTTGTCCTTCAAATTGTCTTATCAACAACTCACGTTGCTTCTTGTAACCTTTAAGTACGGTTGGATCTACCTCGCTTGGAAGAGATGCGGCAGGGTCTTGGGACCGAGCTTCTGCAGCGATTGAGGAGTAATTTTTAGTAATGAGCTGTAAAGAAAGTTGAGCAATGTTGGTGCTGAGTGAGCGAACTATCGTGTACGCTCCACTCCGATTGTTATCATAGAGCGCTCTCTGCTCTGCGTTGTATGTGGCATTGGTATCTAGGCTTCCCGAATTAGGAGTAATGTTGGAGGTGACTATCAGATATTAGATAAGAGCCGTACAGAAGTTCGGAAAAATAAACGTACAATTCCATTCAACGGTAAGCGTCGATTGATCCTGCAGGTTCTGACCAACTCCAGGAAGGTCCTGAATGACAGGAATGCCAAACTTATTGAGTAGCGCTTGAGGTCCGATGCCAGAGAGCTGCAGAACTTGAGGGGTGTGAACACCTCCAGCTGCAAGAATCACTTCTTTCGAAGCATACACTTTATTACCTCTACCACCGGCAGATGGGATGTACTCGACACCTACGGCTCGAGTCTGGCTGAAAAGGACCTTCGATATTGTAGTACTAGCAAGTATATGATAGTTGGACCGCGAAACTCGTACGTTTTCGTAGTGGTTGATACGCGCATCGCTCCGTGTCATAGTAGTTGCATCCAAGACACTGGGTACCCAGAAGATACCGAGATTGTTGCCTGCTTCCGGATCCTTCACGACAGGCAGGCCGATTGACTTAGCTGCATTCCACCAATTGGAACTGCCTGGGTAGAAGTAATTGGGATAAGAGTATTGCACGGGTCCGGATGTCCCACGGACCGAATCATCCCATGAGATATTTGCTTGAGCTGCAAAAGCGCTGTCTGGTTTAGTGAAGTTTTCCCCCTATATGAAATGTTAGCATCATCTCTAAATATACCCTTTGATATATAGAACTTGCCTTCAAGAAATAAGGGAACATTGAGTCCCAGCTCCAACCAGAATTACCAAGCTTACCCCAATCATCATAGTCTGCCTTGTCTCCTCTGCGCGTTGATATCGAGTTAGCTCTATTCATAACTTCAGAGATAAATCTTCTAGACAGAAATCAGACGAGGTAACCCATATACCTTAGATACACTACAGTTGGCTGGGAGTCAGTGAATGCTCTTTCAGGTAAAACGGGAATATGGTTAGACTTCTGGAGTTATGTATACTACAGACATTCATAACCTCTACGGGCACCTAGAATAGGAAGAGCTTGACTCCAAGGGGTAGCATACCCATCGCGTTTACCACACTTTGAAGAAAATAGATTAGTTGGAACTGACAGACACTCATACGCTAATGCCACCAGCTAGTATGTGTCAGGTACTTGGACATACCTTCCGCCACCTACAACCTTTGCGCAAATCGACTCCACTGATCTATTGTTCAGAGCCTCTTGTGGCACTGATTCAAGGCCATTGAAATACTGAAAAGGGGGGTAGGCACCAGGAATGAGGACATTGTCCTCCCCATCGTCGAACGGCCCCGCCTCAACAACAAGTACGCTGACTGTGTAAAACCTGTTAATCACGCTTCATGGATAGACCGAAATAAGAAAGATAGTTGAGATTACCGCTAGGATCCTCCGTCAAGCGATCCGCCACAGTCAACCCAGCAATCCCCCCACCTGCTACAATGAAGTCATAGGTTTTGTTCTCGGCCTCCTGCCTCGAGACGACAGAGGCATGTAGGGGAATGTAGGCTGATGAAGCCGCCTCGGTAACAAATAACAGAGAAGCAAAAGCATGGAGCCGGTGCGGGCGATTGTGTAAGTACAACATTGTACGCTTCTCCCAGCTTATGAGCCGTATATTGAGACTATTAAGGCAAGATATCAAAGTAAAATGTTTCACTGGACTACTCAAGGCGCGCCTAGTCATGTATGAAGGGTCGCCCACTCATGACTGATAATTTTGGTTGGAATGATCCGAGAAATGCGATCACGAGTCCTTTCTTGGTATGCAAGCAGACATAACGATAAGGCATGGCACATAACAGGCCAGAATAAGCAAATCTCCTACCTTGCGACTCGAGTAATGAACAGCTACGAAACTCGTAGTTTCAGACCAAATTTACTGGAATTGGTGAGAGATCATACTTTGTGACCGAAAAAGGAGTTATAGCCGGATTTGCTACCAAGTATTTTGAACTCCTTGACTACGAGTTCTTGCGCATCGAATAGAGAAATCACTGTCCGGTTCACACATTAGGTCACTTGATGGCGAACTAAATGAGGAGAATGGATCTCAGTACCACGTGGCTAGCACCGATATGGCAATCCTTCCGTTGGTAGTAAATTACCCCATGTAACATAATGGCTATAACACACTGAGATACTAAGGAGGAACGGTTTCATGGTCATATGCAACTTCGCCTTCAACAAAAAATGCTACGTGAATTGATACATGATACTTGGCCTCCGGTGATTTATCTCAGCGGTGCGGATATCCAAGCACTTTTCCTCCCTCCGCCGGCTGACACCTTTCCTATGTAGTTCAACCTAGCTTCGCACCCCCAATTATTTAATCCCAGGCTTATCTAGGCACTTCAGAGTACATAAGAGCAGGGTTTAAGCTACAGGATCTTGGTGGGCACAGTTGCCCACCAACTGGAGACTAAGGCGTGCACACTGGGTACATAACTACACTAGACCATTGCCCAACGTACATGCTGTGGATGAGAATACCGGAGCAGTTGATTCAATAGGGTTCAACAACGCAATCCCTGTTAAATCCGACGTCTCTTTGTGTGACATATTGTCTGATAAAGAATCTAGTCATGACGAGATGGCGGTTTACCAGCCGAATTCTGCCATCTTTGGGACCTCATAGATGCCCATGGCAAAATATGTGGACATCGTCATCTTCTCATCTTGTACGAAAGACACGTAGTACATATGACATAAAATATCTACAACCCAATTGTACTATACAGACTGATTTGATTTTTTTATGGAAATTTAGGACTATCTTACTAAATCTAGGTACTTACCTATCTTTCAACTCCCTGAGATAAATATAGTAGCTAGCAGCTGTATTCGTGTTCATCCAAGACCGAAACTTTGCACATACAGAGGAAGTGTGACAAGGGCTCTTATAAAGGGCTTGGAACTTAGTCATATTCATTAATAATCTACTAGGGGTCTTTAGGGCCTTAATCTCTTTCTCTCTCTTTCCTATCCTAAAGTAGGAGATTCCTTAGCTATTTATACTCATTTAGGCCTTATACAATCTTATAACTCCCTTTTATTTATTAGGCATTTATGCTTTAATTATTAGTCTTTTTATAGCTAATAGATTATCCTTATTTAATTGCTTATAGCTTTACTTTTCTTTAGGGGTAATATCGATTATTTTTGGTTTTAAAGTTTTAGCTGTATAATACTATCTTTTTCCTTTTTAATGCTTAACTTTAAGTATAATTCGACTTTTTAAGTGGATTGCGAATCTGGGGTCGTAGTAGTTTAAAGGTTTGCTGGTTTACTTAAGTTCTGTTAATGGAACTATTTAATAAAAGCCTTTATACCAACACCGTTTATATATTTATATAGCTTCTAAGTCCAATGCCTTTTAATTAGCCAACCTTTCTATTTAATTAAGTACTTTACATTCCTTTAAATTTTTAAGGAATTTTTAATTTCTTTTATTTAATAGTTTTTAAACTTTATCGGAAGCGCTTCCTATAGGACCTAATCAAAGTTAAATAATGCTTAATTATTAATGTGGTAGGGTTTAATAAGCGAAATGTAAAATAAATTATAAATTTTCTATCCTTTAAATAATATAAATTTAATAACGGTAGGGGAAATTACCTTATAGATTTTAAAGGAATTAAATATCTTTTTATTTAGCTTTTTAATAAGTTTTTTTATTTTAATGTTTTTTATATTTAGCATTATTAATTAGTTTTTAATATATTAAAGTAGAGCTTTTTATTTTTTATCTATTTATTCCTTTATATATTATTAAGCCTTTTTTAATTATTTCTTAACTTCTTTATATACCTATATTATTTAATAGGTATATAGTTTATTAAATAGGTTATAGGGTTATACTATTAAAAGGTTATATATAGTTAAATAATAATTATAGTTTATATAAAAGGGAAATATATATATTAAAGTTAATATAGTATTATTATATATAAATTTAATAATTAATAAAAGGTCTTCCTAATTAAATATTTTATAATTAATAAATATTTATAAATAGATTTTAAGGATTTAATTAAATTATTTTATTTATTTATTAATTTAAGGATAAAAGGCTATACTTATATAGGGTTTAATATTAATAAGCTTTAAAAAGTCTTTTTATAAATAATTTATAAACTTAAAGTTTTTATTAAAAATTATATTAAGGGGTATATTATATAATTTTTAATAATATTTAATAAAGATTTTAATAAAATTTTTAGTTTTTTTTTCCTTAACTTTTAGGGATATAAAGTATTTTATTTTTATAAAGGAATTTATTATTATTTAAATAAAGTTATAACTATTAAATAAAAGTAAATTAATAATAAAGTCTATTATAATTAATTATTATAAAATATAATATAACTTTATAAATTAAAATAATTTATAGGGAATATATTATAAGGCCTTATTTTATTAATAAGTATAATAGCTTTATATAAAGTTCCTTATAATTATTTTAATATTAAACTATTAAAAGTTTTTTATAATAAGCTTTAACATTTTATTTATTTTTATATACCTAACTATTTATATATTATACTTTATTTTTATTACTTTTTATTATATAGCTATAAATACTTATAAGTATTCCTTTTTATATAATAGGTTATTTATAAGTTTTATATCTTTAAAAAGCTTATCCTTTTATAAATAATACTTTAGGTTATCCTTTATTACTTTTTTAATAAACTTAATAAATTTTAATAGCTATTTAAATATAAAAAAGCTATAAAATTATTTAAAAGTTAATAATATAAACGTTATTAAATTAAACATTAATCTTTTAAAATATAAAAATGTTTATCCTATAAAACTAATTTAACCGGTTAATCTTTACTCCCTCCTTTTTTAAGGTAATATTAAACTAATCTTAATATAATATTAGCCTTTTTGTTTAATTTACTAGGTTAATAATTTATTATAAACCAATATATTAATAATTATTATATTTAATAAGCTTATTATTTATTTAAAACTTTAACTATTATAAAATATAATAGGTTTTAATAGTTAAAGTAGATTTTAATTTAATATTAAATACCTTTTAAATATTAATACTATTGGTTAAATCCGTTTATTATTATAAATAGCTTTTTATTATATATTTTATAGTTTATTTTTATTAATATTAACTTTTAGGAATAAAAGGTAATGGGGTAAAGTTTACTATTATTATCCTTTTATAATAGTATAACTTTAAAGGTAAAATTAAAGGTATTAATTTTAACGTAAATTACTTTAAAAGGGTTAAAATAAATAAATATAAAAGTTATAATAAAATAGTACTTAAGTTTAAAAAAGGCTTTATTTATAACTTTTATCCACTTTTATTATTATTAATCTATTTTATTTATATTTATTAATAGTTTTATAATTAATAAAAACTTTTTAATAAATCTTTAATAAAAGTTTATAAATTTAATAAATTATTATAATTTATATAAGGTAATTAGTACTTTTTATTTAATAATATAGTTAATTTTATTTTAAACTATTAAAATGTTATTAATATTAATAATATATTTAAGGAATTTAACTTTATATATATGCTATTTATATTTCTAGGGTACTATTGCTAAATTATACTTATTAAAGCATTATAACATTTCTTTAACTATTTTATTATATTCCTCCTTTATTTCCATATAAATTAAAAGGTTATTAAGGTATATAAATAGCTTTACATTAATAAAGTTTTAAAAAATATAGTTTATTATAAATTAAAACGTTGTAAAAGCATTAATAAATCCTATAAGTATAATTATATATTTAAAAAGTTTATATTTATAACGGAATGTTATTTTCTATTTATAACCCTCTTTAATTTTAATTAAGTAAAATCCGGATTTTAAGTTAATTTTAATAAACTATTTAACCTTTTAAAATTTAACCTAGAGTTTTATAATAAGGGGAATAGAATACCTTATTAATATTATAATAATATTAAAGCTTTAATAATTTATAATAGGGTATAATAAATTATTTAAGTTTTTTTTTTTTATAAATATAAGGGGTGCCCTATATAATGTAATAAATTTATAAATATAATTAATTTTAAATATTTTATCCAATTATAGTTTAAATATATTTAGTTTATAATTACTTATAATATAAAGGGGTTTTTAAAGGAAAGTTTTCCTATTTATAAGATTAATTATATAATCTTAAGGTTAGTAATTAAATAACCATTATATTATTATTTTAATTATAATTAGGAGGAATTCCTTAAATTCTTTAAGGATTTATTTTATTGCTACCTTAATAGCTATTTAAAATATGGTTATTATAACTTTAATAGTTTTTAGGTTAAGGATAGTTTAGTTAATATAATTTTTATAGCAATATTTAAATATAAATACAATTTTTTCTATATTTTTAAAAAAATAAGTAAGTTAATATTTCTTTATTTATTATTAAAGTAGGATAATATTATAATCCTTATTAAGGTTGCTTAATTTAAAGCTAAGCTTTATAAAATAGTCTTTTTAATATTAAAAAATAATTTATTTTATATAATACTGTCCTACTTTTTATATATATATTATATTAAAGGCTAATATAGGTTTAAGGTATACTTTTTTAATAAGGGGCAGCTTTTATTATTTAACCTTTAAAAAGGATATTATAAAAATAATACTACTTATATTTAAAAGTATTTTAATTAAGTATTTCCAGTTATTATATAGTAGGGTTATAGGAATAATAAGCTTATAACCTGTTTTAAGTTTTAAATTAGCCTTTTTTTAAGCTAATTTAAAAAGCTTATCTTTTACTTATTTAATTATATTAATATAGGAAAAGTTACCTTTTTAAAGGCTTAAATTCCTATATAGTATTTTATAGGGCTTAATTAAAAATCTAAGTTTAATTTTTTTATTTTTATATATTATATAAGATTAATTACCTTTATAATAATAATATTAATTTTAATTCGTTTAATTATAAATAGTAGTTTTATATTATTATTAAGCCTTCTTTTAATAAAAGAGGTTTTTTTAAGGGTTAAAGGAAGCTTCTTTTTATTAATATCCTTTTTAGCATAGTAGGTAAAGGTATAGTAATTGCTTTTATTATACCATTAATAGTTAATTTTATTTTACTTTTATTTATTAATAGTAATTTAATTAATCCCTTTTAATATAGCTATAATATTAAGCTAGTAATTATTTTTAAAATTAACTTTAAGCTTATTTAACTTTTTATTAATAGGTTTTCTTTCTTTATCCTTTTTTAAGGATTAATTTAAGCTTAAGTTGGAGTAATTCTTTTTGCTTTAATTTTAATAGCTTAATTTTAATTGCTCCTTTATTAAATCGGGCGTACCTTTTAAAGATAGTTTAAGGTACGCTAATATATTTTTATAAATAATATTAACTTTTTAAATTATATTAAAAAATTTATTATTATTTTTAAGGATATAGCTTTAATTATAATAAATTATTTTTATAAGTTTAAATGGTAAATGTTTAATAATAAAGGTTTAAAATATTAAACTAGATTACTTTATTAAATTATTTTAATTAAGGATTTTAATAAAGAATTGGGCAATATTATTAAAATACTTTACTTTTATAAAGGTATTAACGTTTTAATATATTATTAAAGGATCTTTAAACCGGGCTTTTAAAACTATTTAATAAACTGCTTAAATATTAATAATATTAATATAACGGATTTACTTTTAATAAGATTAATATTATTATAAAGCTTTATTTATTATAAGGAAGTTAATTTAATTAATATAATATTTATTAAAGGGAAAACTTTTTATATATATAAATATATAATCCTTAACTTTAGTTTATTATAAAAAGAATTTAAAGGTATCCTTTTTATTATAAGTATAAGGCTTATTAAATTAAATAGGATTAAATATTATAATTATAAGATTAATATTTTTAAGTATAGTTAAAAAGGTATATATTAATTTATTAATAAAAGGGTTAAAGGGATTATTATTATTTAAATCTTTTTTAGGTTCTTTATTAAGATTTTAAAGTAGCCTTTGAAGTGGTCCTTTAGGCGGATTATAGGGGGGTTGTCCCTTAAAAGGGTTATTATTATTATTAAAGCTATTAAGGTTTCCTTTTGGATTACTTTTGGGCAATAGGGCAACTCCAGCGAAGATTCCCGGAAAGATTTTTATTACTATATATTAAGCTTAAAAGGCCCGGATAATTAATTAGGCTTTTATTACCTATAATATTTTATTATTAATTTATTATTATAAAATAGCTTTTAATAATAAGTATTTTATAGCGGAATAGCTAGTAAAATTAGTTATAATATTATGCTTTTTTAATTTATCGATAATTTAATTTATATTAGGTATAATTTATTTATTTAATTATTTTTAAATCTTTTAAATTGTTATTTAAATATAGATTTATAGTTTATTAATTTAATTAGGGTTTATAATAGGGCGGTTTATAAACTAATTGATTTATTTTTTAATTATAATAGTTTAATTATTTATAATTCCTTTAGTTTTTTAATAGCTAGCTTTTTATTTAATAAATTTACTTTAGAAAGTCCGGAAGGCTTAATAATAATAATCTATTACCTTTTTAAACTAATTAATAATATTAGCTTAAGATTAAGCATTTTATATAATATATATAATAGTTCCTTATATATTTTAAAAGAAGGTAATATTTTTTTATATAATTTTTTATTAAAAACGTTTTATTTACTTTTAGATTATTTATATATTTATTTTATATAAGTTAATTAAGGTATTATATATATTATAAATAATAATATATACGTTTTAAAATACTTCCCTTTATTTAAAAGGCATTCCTTACTTATATTTTTATAAGGATTAAACTATTTAAAAAGTTTTACCTATATAGTTATAGATATTTATAACCTATTATAAGGAGTTTTAAATTATTATATTTATATATTTTATATTTATATCTTTAATATTTTTATAAATAGTTAAGTTATAAAGGGTAAGTTTTATAGCTTTAAATATTATTTTAAGGGTTATAATAGAAGGATTTTATTATAAAGCTAATTGATTAATAGATTTAAGTAGGTTTTTTAAAGAAGGTAGTTCTTTAAAAAAAGGGGATATAGTTTAATTAAAATAGGTAAGTTTAAGTATAATAAGTAATAATGGAAAGGATATAGTTTATTTAAGGGTAAAGGTTAAACTTTAATTAAGGCTAGCGAAATATTTATTTAATACTTTTATATATTTTAATTTAGCCTATAAGTTATTAAGGGGCAAAATATCCTTAATTTTAAGCTTTTAAGTTTAATAAAATAGTAGAAGTAGATAGTTTAACTATTATTTATTTTTAAAACAATTTTTATATAATAAAGGAAATTTTAAGGAGTTAAAGTTTAAGCTATTTTTATTAAAATAATAGGAATTAAAGTTAAAGTTTTATAGTTAGGGTATATTTACGATTTTAAAAAAGTTTAAGGCTTTAAGTTAATAAGGTTATTAGTTACTTTTTATTCTTTAAATAGGAATATTAGGATTATAATATATAATATTTAAATTATTAAATATAAAGTATAAAATTTTTTAAAATACCTTTTATTTAATAAAGGTAAGGGAAGTATTTTATTAAAGTAATCCTATATTTATAGGAATTTAAGCTTAAAATAATACTATATATATAAAGGGGGTTTATTAAAGCTTATTCGTTAGGCGGAAGCTTAAACTATATTAGAATATCCTAAAGGGGATAATAGATTATTTATAATAAGGGCTTTTATAAAGGGCTTAGAACTTAATTATATTTATTAATAATTTATTAGGGGTCTTTAGGGCTTTGATCTTTTTTTCTTTTTCTTTTATCTTGGAGTGGGAGATTCTTTAGCTATTTATGCTTATTTAGGCCTTATATAATCTTATAACTCCCTTTTATCTGTTGGGCATTTATGCCTTGACTGTTGGTCTTCTTGTAGCTAATAGATTGTTCTTATCTAATCGCTTATAGCCTCACTTTTTTCCAGGGGTAGTATCGGTTATCTTCGGTTCTGAAGTCTTAGCTGTGTGACAGGAAGCTTTAATTATGAGTTGTATAAGAAGATTTTTACACCTTCAGTGTAGCTTCAATTGAGGTCAATATAGTCTTATATACCTAGTAACTCCTATCACCTTAAAATTTAATGGCTTGCAGATTTCGCTATCTTCCGATGAACATCGTCGATTCCACGAGTTTTTTTTTTGAGGTGAGGCACGAGACGGGTCGATAACACTAGGGTCTTTGCCATATATCTCTAAATACATTCAGGTATCCTCACCTAAATAACTCATATTAAGACTATAGCCAGAATGTCGTAGAATATAACTAATGACTGCGGCGAGGTAATCGAAATGATCAATTCACAGCTCATGGCGACCCCCACCACAAGACAATTCAACTTACAGAGATTTGTCGATGATGCTCCCACTACTGTGATGTTGTAAACCCCTTTCCAAACCTAGTAAGCTCTCCGCACATCTGATATGATGGCAACACAGCCGGTATAGTAGAGAGCGCTACTGCTCATCGCCAGCATATATCTCGCCATGGATCTGCAAACCGCTCAAAGTCTCCACCAGAAGGAGATGACTGTGGGCAGCCACCCCATCTCGGATAATCCCAACTATTCATCAAGACAGAACCTTCTGGATAATGTCATCCCCTCTCAAGCTGCCTTAGGGCTGAAATCTCGTCACAGCGAAGAATATCAGAGTCGGGTGAAGTGTTGATAGGGAGCCGTCCCAGGTTGAGAACTCCAAGTATTTAACATGCGATGTAATTAGAGTCACTCAACTCTCCATTTCCTCGTCTTTTTATTTATTTATTTCAATACTCGCTATGCAGCTCACTTTAAGACTACTTGGATAGATATAATAATTCAGACAAGTATCAAATGGGTGGACAATGCTTCAGCTAACATGAAACAAGTATGATAATGGTCTTCTGGTAGTTGAACCAGCCAATGACAGGATAGTTTGATGCTGAGTAGTAATTTGGGCTTAGCTGAAATACTCTGTTGATGTCTAGAAACGTGGCACAAAAAGTGCTAGCAAGAGCGTCAAAGTAAAAAAGTCAAAGTCAGCTGAACATACGATGATGTAATGCTCTACCTATACGGCCCCTCCACCAAGTAAAGACCTCATCTTAGACTCTATACTCTATAGTCCATGCTTACTGATTGCAGATTTATATAACCAGCTCTATTTCATGAATCCCCCCTGCGTGTCGTGAATTTTAAACCATCATGGCAACTGATAATATTCCCACAGTGTCCGCGACGCTCCGCCTCGAACCATGCATTTATTCGCTGTCTTCTGAGCCACCAACGCTGCACCTCGAAGTGACATCCTATCATAATGGCCCCGTTACAACTTTGATTGACAACCTCTCTCCTAGATGGATGCTGCGAAACGGCACGGCGTTGATCGTCACCGATCTAGTGAATGATTGCACTGTTGAGCAAACCAAGCGGAGGCCTTGTCGCATACCTCCGCCATCGAAGACTTCCGTGCCGTTAATTGAGTCGCAATTGTGTACGCTATATCCAAAACAACCACTCCTAATCTCTGCACCTTTTTTTATTCGTTTCAGGCAACAGAGCGCGCTATTGCATGCTACCGATCCGATACAGGCCGTGGGCATCGAAATGGATGAAAGGTCCGGAAATGTTCATCCTTTAGTCCCGGGACACAAATACAAGGTTTCCCTGTCTAAAGATGAACACTTGCGATGGGACAGTATTCGCTGGTGGCGGTATGGGACGAAGGAGGAAGTCTTGAAAAGGGAACTTGATGGAAGGGCAGTGAGGTATGGAAACAGTCCCAATGGGGTTATCGCTGTGGATACTTCACGAGTAGCGCCGATTGTTTTTACGTGTACGGAATAGTGGTTTTGAATGCCTGTGATGTTCTTGCAAGGGGTACGTGATCTAGGCGAGGAGACTCCGTTTTCGGGTGCCGGAATTTTTGAGTGCTCGAGATATTGGCGCCAACGATTCAATGTTTATGCACAAGACACTTAACATGTTGTAAACTATATAGTAAGCATTCATGCACGATAAGAACTGAAACTAGGCTTGGCGAATCTACTCTAAGTATTAATGGTCTTTTTAAGGTGCTAGAATCTTTTCATAATATCTTACAAGCTTCGGTTAATAAGACAATAAAACTAAATCTAAAGACCGACCCCGGGACCCAGCGAGGCCGTCAATATGTGTTTCCCAAGTAATAGGTGATTCAAAGGCAGCTGATTCGAACCCCAAAGCATTCGTCCGATTTCTCCCGTATTTGTAAACCGATGCTTCATTCCGTAGCATACATCGCGTACCACATTATCCCAATTCTAGAGCCAGTTACTTTTAGGTTGCTTTTTAGTTGCTTTTCGCTTTTAGCATTAACGCTGGAAATAATTCCCGACTAGGGTCAACACTCATGGCTACCAGTTTTCATGAATGCCGTGTCTCTTATCGTCATCGCTGTGCCCGCTGGCGGATTCGTGTACAATGTCCACTTCGGTCGAGATGTACACTACATTCGGCGAGTAGGACGAGTGCGTGGAAGGCTCCCCCGATACTCTGACGTTCTGTAATGGAATCTCCTGCACAATCATTTCCCGACTATCAGTAGCCGACAACTTGGAGGTAAACCCCGCAGTCTGTTTCGGGTTACGCTTGCCACCCCTGCTGCCAGTCGCGCCGATAGTGTTACTGCCCTCATGCAACATGTACGACTTCTGAGTGGATCGGATCGCACTGCCGAATATGGGGGCGAGCCATGTTTTGATGAGAGGAAATATCAGGGGTAGATTGGTCGTGAAGACGGCGACGAAGGCCTCACGTGTACCCCATTGTCCAGCAAGTTGAGCTCCGTTGATAGGATCCTTCATGTGTAATTAGCAGAGTCCCGACCAGGTTAAAAGGTAGAGCCACTCACCACTATAACAAAAATGGTCTTTACTGTAGCGCTCACGAGGACGAATATGCCGGCGCCGAGTACAATGCTTGACGCGATCTTCTTGATGAGTTTTAAGGTAGAGCCCCAAAGCATGGGAAGCGGTACGAGTATCAGGTATATGTCAGTCGACGCGCTTGTAGCAAATGTAGTCCAGACAATAGTTTTAGATATGGCAGGTTGGCAGTGATCTGTTAGATGTTAGTCTATGATGGTTGTTCGAGTGCACGTGAAGGACATACTGCCGGGATCTGGGTAAATCTGCCAGTTTTTCTCGATTGGCAAGCAGGAAAAGAGAACAACCGCCAACGACGCAATGAACGTCCCAATAACAAGACCAAAGCCCGCCCAAATCTGAAGTCGATATCGCCGCCCTAGTCCTTGCTGCGGGATTCATTAGCTACTACTACACGATGTGGGTAGAAGGCGCACGCACTGTGAGTCGGGTATAGAAGACCAACACGGACAGCTTAAGAAAACACATCAAAGACGAATAGATAGACCAGCCGGCCAGCTGAATCTTTGATCCAATTACCCTATCCCCAAGAGAATCAGTAACAAATCGAACGATCTTCACGATAAGTCACTGACCTCATCTGAAATTCTGGATCGTCGGGGGACAACGCCATTCGTTCAGCGTCAGTCATACCGTTATTGGCGAGTCCGTGAGCGAGGTTTCCCACACTATATCCCAAGGCTATTTGGGCAGTGTAGAACAGCTACACATGAGTCAATCACGAGAGCTTTTTGTAACAAAATCCTTGAGCGTACGTACAATAGCCACCCAGACAAGGATGTCGTCCGCGTGCATCTCTCTCAAGCTAACGGCCTTGATTCGAGCGTATGTCCTGAGCGCAGTCACGAGCACACCAAGGGCGTAAAGAGTCCACAGTTCGATGTCAAACGAGCGAGCCGCTGCTGCCGCCGAGGCAGCGGCGGCAGCAGCCGCAGGATCAGGAGAGTTGTTGGCAGACATTTGATTGTTTAGGAAAAGATGCGGACGAACAGATCAACAAGGAAGGGCGGATTTCAAGTTTGTAAAAAGAACATTAGGCACACTGAGAGGCATCAAGACGCTTGTCACGGTTTAAGGTTGTTTGAAGCCGAGACTCTTGCTTTTCAGACTAGAACCTGGCATCTTGCTACTGAAACAGCTATATACAACAGTGGTGATACTTGTCATGTCCTATTCCGGTTTTATTGAGACCATCCGTGCGCGGCCGCGATGCACGTTTACCCCAGCCGGTAGATGTCGATTTCACGCTGCGGGCCCCTCGCGAAGCTATACCAAGGGCTTTCTGGTATTCGGATAGGTCGCCGTAGGAGGAGCTGGCCCGCGATCGCCAAGCACGGGGCTTTTTCAGATATATTCCCTGCGCATCTGTATCGAATCTCGGGGCGTGTGTGGAGAGTGGACCAAGCGTGCCAGGGTCATCTTCCATGGAAGAACCATGGATATCCACCTGCGCTATTCACTACCTGCATGTGTGCATGTCTACGTTCGTGAGCGCTAAACATGACACCTACTTATCGCCTCTGCTCGGAGATACGCTGGACTGTAACCCTTCGGCTTGGTATACTAGATAAGGCGAACGCTCGGATAACCGGAGCTGGTTTAAATGATTGGAGGCCAGGACTCATGCGAGCGGCACCCAACGTGAAAGGCATTGCATCGTGACCAGGGCCGCCTGAATTCCATATCTTTGTTTACTGTATATCCTGGCCATCTGCTTAGCAGGGGTCAGCCAGCAGTTACGCATTGCGTCCTCATAATTACCGTATAAGCGTCTCATGAAGGAATGTAATACCGAGGTGATAATGGTAGGATGCATCCCCTATAAGCACGACCTGCCAACCGCACTACTTGATGCTCTCACAATGTCATTAATCGAGCTGCAGCAGTTCTTCGCACGTTCGATGTAGAGAAGAGACCCTTATACGCCCGCGAAACCACCCCTGTCCTGTGAAATGCGTCGATTTCCGATCGCCCTCCTATCGGCGTGTAGCCGCCTCGTGCTGGGCGCTGCCCAAAGCGCAGACTTCCCCGTCCCCGTTCAATTCCCCATTCATTGCAACTCAACCGCCAGTCTCTTCCGGGCTCTGGAAGCCTCCCTCTCGCCCGACGCCGCCGTCTTCTATCCCGGATCGGAAGGCTTCCAGACGGCAACGAAACGATGGTCCGAGCTGGAGAGCCCTATGGCAGATGTCTTAATAGTTCCCGCCACTGAGGACGATGTGGCTAAAACGGTGAGTCAGCTGAGTCGGTTATCTGTTGAAGTCATGCCCCC
Source organism: Xylaria bambusicola (assembly GCF_022495145.1). NCBI lineage: Eukaryota > Fungi > Ascomycota > Sordariomycetes > Xylariales > Xylariaceae > Xylaria > Xylaria bambusicola. The sequence goes on along the minus strand of NW_025953598.1, from coordinate 100,673 downwards.
GCGCCACACAGGTCGCCACATCAGTACGCCAACGCATCAACGTGTCAGTGCGCCAGTGCGTCTGCGGTGCGTCAGTGCACAAGTCTATTGCCCCACGCCCCCGATCTCGACCCTTACAACTAGTGACACTTATAATAATGAATGGCTTAGGTTCGTCAAGCGCATGAGTATGGTTTCCCCGTACTAGCCTTTAATGGCGTACACGGGTCTATCACTACGCTCGGGGGCATGAAGCGAGGGGTTGCCATTTCGCTAAGACAACTATCAAGTGTAGAAGTAGCTGAAGATGGGAAGACGGCTACGATTGGAGGCGGTACCGCGTCCAAATTCGTTACAGATACTCTCTGGGAGGCAGGAAAGCAGACAGGTGCGTGAGGATAGTATAGCATCGGGAGAATGACCTGGTGCTGACCGCATATGTAGTGACCGGGACATGTGAATGTGTCAGCTATCTCGGGCCTGCTCTGGGAGGTGGTCATGGCTGGCTCCAGGGACACCACGGGCTTGTTGCCGATCAGTTTACCTCTATGAACGTCGTGTTAGCTAGCGGTGAGCTGAGGACGATTAATTCCTCCTCGGACCTGTGGTGGGCTGTGAAGGGTGCCGGACAGAATTTCGGTATTGTAACGTCTGTCACAGTGAAAGCCTATGACATTGAGCACACCGACTGGGCTATTGAGACACTCATCTTCAGTGGTGACTCGGTCGAAGCTGTCTATGAAACAGCCAACAAGCACTTTTCGGATTTGGATCCCAGTGTAATCAACTGGTCATACTGGTTGAACATGCCGGAGGTAGACCCTGACAGAGTAAGTAAAGCAGAGTCTGAAGAAATTGTTGAATTATTTCCTTACCGAGTGTATAGCCTGTCATCCTCTTTTATATTATTCAGGAGGGAGTGACGGAAGTTGACCCGATGTACACCAAACCCTTCCGCGACATCGGCCCTCTTTCGTGCGAGGCCAAGTCCGGCACATACCGCGATCTGGCAACCTGGACGGGGATTGCCGTTGATTCGCCACCTTGCCAGAAAGCCGGGCTGGCCAACCCGCGCTTTCCGATGTATTTGCGGCAGTACAACGTGGCGGCGCAAAGGGAGGTGTATGATATCTTCGCGGCCGAGGTTGGGGGAGACTCGCCTTTCAGCGCTTCTCTCTTCATGTTCGAGGCATACCCGCAGCAAGGTGTGCGAGCTGTTGATAGGGAAACTACCGCCTTCGCCTTCCGCGACGACAGCCTCTTAGCCGCACCGCTGTTGACCTATGCGCCTGCTGGTAAGGAACGTGAGGATGAGGCCAAACGCATCGGCAACAAGCTTCGCAACATCCTCCGCCAGGGTAGCGGTCGTGAGGAGCTCCATGCCTACGTCAATTACGCCTATGGTGACGAGAATTCAAAAGGCTGGTACGGGCATGAGCCGTGGCGGCAGGACCGCCTGAGAGAGTTGAAGCGAAAGTATGACCCCAAGTATCGGTTCAGTTTCTACGCTCCGGTCGCGTAGGGTTATCGTGTGGTTTCTCTTTTGTTTTGGTAGACTCTTTTTCCGTATGCGCAGCAGGATATAGTAACAATGGATTATGCAATCATGAGCAAGTTATCAGAATGGCGTGAGTGTCTTCGGCGTCCTTGATCCAGCCCGGGGATACCAGCGAATCATCCTTCAAAAAGATCCCACACGGCGACACACTCCAATTACTGCCCGATATCTGGCCCAACCATTGATGGCACGTAGTGATAAAGATGGCGCAGTTTTCAGGGAAACGTGACCCTAAAAGCTTTATTCGTTTTCCCTTCAACCCCTCGATTGCTAACATAGCAGTATATAGTCTTCACCGCGTTTTCTCTGTCAAGCGCGTATCATGCGTTCCCCAGCATGACAAGGGTGGCATTGGTCGCGGAGAGGCCCTTCAATCTAAAATTGTGGTGTGCGATTTTCATTTCCCCATCAGAAGATACCTGTTTAGGCCCGCCAAGGCGGCTCAAGCGTAGCATTATAGGCCTCACTTGCCAGTCATGAGTCCCCATTACGGAGAAAATCGAAAGAAAAGAAGGCCATTTTGATGTTTCATTACATGTACATGCTTATTTCACTGTTGGTAAATCATACCATTTTTTTCAGAACGGTCTACGTGTATGGTCTCAGCTCCCAAAAGAAGGAAAATTATCACAGCATTCTCGTGTCATAGTGGTAAGACGCTCGGTATTTTAACCCTACATACGGGGCAAAATTGTCTTAAACCCTGCACTCCGTTGTCGGTCAAAGCTCAAAGTCTCCAATCCCCAACTCCCCGACAAGGACGACGACGAGGGTAACTGAGTATGTCTAACGACAATATTTGCGTAACTGAGAGGTTCGAGAGCTGCTGCTCTATGGATATATATATTTGCTGTAAACTTCGCACTGCTATCGGCACTATGGCTGTTAATACTCGAGTTCTGTTGAAAATTTGCCACCAAAAGTACTTCGAGCCGATAAAGAAAGAGTAAATTTCCAAGGGAAGCACATAATTATGCTTGTTGTATCATTCTTTTTCTGTGCAGCAGCCCTCATAGGGCTGGCGCTATGGAGGATGGTGAAGAGCCGTCGTACCGCCAGTGTGATAACGGGAAAAGCCAACAGGATGCAACACACGAGAACCCTCGCAGCTCAACATAAAGTAGCTGCATCTCTAGTCGCCATGATAGATAAAGACGGGGCCGGTGATGTATGTTAACCTTTTCCTATGTCATTGTTAACAAGACTGTCTTGCCAATGCTGGGCTCTAACACTACCTCGCGAAGTGGCCACCCAGGGCGAACTATGAATCATGGCCAGCAGCCATTTTCCCGTACAGGTCCATATACATGGAACTTCTCCCAATGCTATATACGGACACACCGTCAATGGATGACAACGTGAATATTGAACGGCGTGAGAGGTATCGCGTTGCGGTGCGAAGCCTGCTCCGGGACAGGATCGCCCTAGATGAAGTGACCACGATGCTTGAAGAGGTTGAGGCAGACAATTGGAGTTCCATATCCAGAGACACTTTCAACGGCTTCTACTGTTGCGTTGCTCTTAGTCGTCATGCGTATAGGTAGAAGCCCCCTTCTCATATCTCATGTGTATTAGTTCTGACCAAGGTTGCAGATGGGCCACGCTACCTGTTGTCAAGGTAGCTCAGCTTGAGAAGGAACTAGACTTTCCTCCAGAGCTGTCCATACCTTGGTCATATCTGCAGCGATACTATGGTTGTCACTCAGATGGTGGCAATCACACATCCAATGTCCTCAACAACTTCAATCCTAGAAGCGAAAGGATATTCAGGTTCAACAATTCGCTTTCTCCAGCTATACAGGCATCGGAGGAGGGGTTCTTCAGGCTGCTATATGAGGTCGACGTCATGGTTAGCCAAGATCTATTCAAATTTGAGTGCAGTAAGCTGACCTCTGTCTGCAGTCTTTTGACATCTTTCACGATATCATTCTTGCCATAACTTCGTACAAAGACGGCAAGACGAGCGCCTCTGTGGACGCTATGCGAAGTGTCAATGCTGGCCTTCGTGGGCTATTCGTACACTTCAACCAGAAGATGAGAGAAGAGAACGTCTCCCGTAAGGTCTGGTTGAACTATGTGCAGAGCATGCACGCCTGGGGTTTGGGTAGGATGATTGATGGAGAATGGGTTCGGTTCGACGGTGTCTCTGGTAATCAGATATTGGTATTCCAAGCTCTCGATGCTCTACTGGGAATGGAGACATACCACCCTGACGCCGACCTGAAGAGGTATATGCCAGCGGCCCAGCGAAGCTTTTGCAAGTCCATCAAGGATAATTCACCCCGCCCGCATTTGAAGGGAACGAAGGACCAGGCACTGAAGGCGGAATTCGAGACTCTTGTCGCTCAATTGAAGGTAGGCAATTCTGTTCTTAAGCCATGAGCTCGCTGTAACCAAACTGACTGAGTTGCGAAGCGGTATCGTGCTGCGCATAGGAGTCGGGCAATGCCCTACCTAAAACAATCAGCACCTGAGAGATACCATATGACGACCAAGGCATCTGTACTAACAACAGATCCAAGCGTGAGCATCGACGCAGCACTGAAGCCTCTAGAGCAACTGTTGATAAACAGATCGGCCCAGACCGTTTAAGATTCATGGTTCAGGCGGGATATGATTGAATGGCTCAAGCCCATTGCCAAGAGCACATGGGCCCCTTGGCGCAGCCCCGTGAGTAGCCTATGTGAAACCCAGCCTACGATGCGGTGGGGGAGAAGAACACAGGCACCAAACAGAATAGAGGGATGTCAGCTTGTGTATATACTTAGCTACCTTGGCGCGGCCGGGAAGTCGTCGCGCAATTTTGTTGACAGCATGATTGGGTATGAATAGTGGCATCGGGGCCATCGAACACGGCTCAGTCAGTCATAAACTATTTGGGCGCTCGTGGCCTCCAGGATCAGGCATATGGACGCAGGGTCGCCCTAGATAGAGCTTCTCGAATGTTAGCGATTGGTCAGACGTTTATCCAGCTTTCACACTTTATCGGGGCTGGTGTCTCCAAACTTCATGCATGCACATGCATCGGCATTAAGCTACTGTCTATGTTATAGTGCGCTGCAATAGCAGACACCGAAGCGCCACGATGCTACCGTCTTCACGAGCTACGTGTAGGTAATCAATATCGTCGACCCCTGATGATTGCAGATATGTCAGTGCGATCGCATGCGATTCATCGCCTCTCGCTAGAGTCGCCGCAATGAACGGTTTCAATGGATGTGCTGAAGATCTGGCCTCCCCGCTTTGTCCCCCATGCAGGACGATGAAGCAAGCTTCATCCTGAGGCGATTTGGAGGCGGATTGGAGGTCGCTTGAGGCATATAACTTCTATATTGGGAAATCTTGTTATAGAGTCAATATCGTAGTATAAAGCATGGTTTTTTTTAGTTAATAATTTTTTAATTTCCGCCTTTCGCGTTTCAATTAGTATCTGCGGTACGAATAGCAACGCTCCCGTCAAGTACCCTGCCCCTAAGTATAACTCCTTGTTCATTTTATTTCTGGCATCTTTAGGGCAAGATGCTTCCTGAAAAGATGCCTACATTGACCCCGGCTCTGAGACACCTATCAGAGGACGAGGTCGACAACCGAACAGATGCTGAGATAGAGAGGCTCGTAGATACCTACCGACCGGTAAGGCACGAGAAGAATTGCTGGACATTTTGGCATTCAGGGTAAGTGACGTACCGCAAGGCGTGCTCTTCTCTCCAGACGAGGCTGCTGTGGCTTATGATGCTGAGACCTCTATCCTTACATAGCTTCAAGAACATGCCACGATGGTGCAGGCGAAACGTTATCGGCTGGGTCAGACGCCTAGGTCCTGAATGGGACGTGCGCGTCACTGATATGGTTGAAGGCTCACCGAATCACGCGTTGAACTACGTTGGTGCTGAGTATTTACCGGACTGCTTTCTTGGGAAGAAGATGACTGGGAAGACGCCCGCACAGCATGCAAGTGATATGATTCGGCTCCCTCTGGTGTACCTTGTGAGTTGATACACATGATCCAAGCATAAAAATCAAGAGACTAACATCGTCTAAGCATGGTGGCATGTTGCTCCCTAGGCCCTAGACTTGACTGCCTAATACTAACTGTGAAGCAGGCGTGTGGATGGACAGTGGCACTGTGCTGCTCCGAAGCTTTGATGACGCATTTTGGTACTTGCTCGAGAGCCCTGAGTGCCCGTATGAAATGTTCGTAATCAATTTCCACTACCGACGCTACGAGGGGCAGATCCTCAATGGGTTCATTGGCGCGAGAAGGGGCAACCCTTTCATCGGGCGATGGGGCAAAGTGTTCTTCGAGTTGTGGAAGAATCGCACAGATTGTAGCGGTCTACGTAAGTCCCTAGGTGTAACTCCTGTCAAAGGAGCTCGCCAAATATGCATCTAGACTGAAGCTCACATCCACTAGGTTACCATCCACTTATACGGCATCTGGGCCTCATAGATGGCACCAACGCTGATAGAATCGGTATCGGCGGTCCCAAAGGTAATTCAGCTCACATCATGGTCGATTATCTCGCCCAAGATTATTGCTTCGAGCGTGTACGCCTGGTTGTAGATGAAGCGGAGAACTGGGACGGGCCAGCGTATTATCGGAGGCATGTGTGTTTTCTGAACGCAGAGCGTGAGTATTTCAAGTACGCTGCGCTCATGCCGACTGAGATGCATGTCAAATTGATGTCACTGCCTTTCAAACCTGAGCTGACACGAGAGAGCGAGGAAGAGGACGCGTTCGGCCAATTACCAGGGGCGGCAGCGCTAGCTGCTCATCCAGATCCTGACGAGATATTGCTGCAGCAAGCCGCTCGGGACTGGTTGACGAATATCAGCTCAAGTTGCCTCGCGGTGAAGTTTAGCGGCGGTTACTGGTGGCCGGGTAGCGGATGGGCAATGCCTTTAGCCGTGACATGGGTACTCCCTGACCACGAAGATGATGACATATTGCCAGGAAGCTGGGCTGAGTGGTTCCGCTACGCTTCGACTCACCTGCAGCAGACCAGAAAAGTCCCAGTATATGGAACATATTGCGCGGAATACGAAAAGACTTCAGTGCCAGGTTTCTTGCAAGCTGAAGCCGAACGAGTCCTCCATGGCGGGTTGCTGGAGCCGGCTTTGGAGACTGACGGGTGGGACTTTATTCCACAATTTGAAGCAAAACTGTAAAACACCAGAGCATAGTTTGAGGTTATTCGGTTTGGCGTTGTGGAGTCAGGAAAAACGAAGTGTTTAGTTGAGAATTGAGATAGTCTGTAAAATACACGACACAGGTTATCCAGCTCGGGTATTCAATGGACAGAGAATTTTGCAATTTAGGCTGGCAATCTGATCAACTGAGCCAAATAAGAGAAATTGAGGTCAGGCGGGAGACTGAGCTTACTGGCGAGGATACCAGGTGTAGGAGGTTCATTGCCAATGCAAACTATAACTATGAAGTTCAACTGGCTGATGTTCTACTTCCTCCAAAGTAAATGGAAGCTGTTTGTGTCATACTTGTTTCTCAATTTGGAGGACTACTCCACCGGGGCTAATCGTGATGTCTGTGGCGATTGAAAGTCCTTTGGATTCGGTAAGTGACGAGCTAGTAACAGATCGCCCTTGAGTGTACTCGTAGTGAATGTGTTCTAATAACGAGATCAATGCTCCGAAAACAAGATAATGTATGCTCCTGGTAGGAGGTGCGATGCTAGTACATTGGCGAAACCCCGGAAGTCGCGCATTCGGTGTATGAGCTTACTTCGAGATCAGCCTCGGTATGTAGCTAACATGAGATGGAGATTGCCACATAGAGGGACAGTAGATGTGTCCGAAGTTTGAATATATGAGAAAGGAAAGTCACACATTTTTGGGGGACGGTGTGGCATTTCCGTTTGAGGCAATCCCGAAGGATACATCCCCTAGAAGATTTGCCGATAAAAGGCAGCTATGCTTTTATAAGTGCGAGTAAAGATCTAGATGAGAACAGTAAATCCTAAAGGCAGACTGCCAGAGCCTGTTTCAATCTTCACTCGAGACACATTTGCTGTCAGGCTGCCAAAATGTTCGGCAAATACGCGACTCTTACGGATCCTGTGCACAACAACACATATGAAGCCATTTCTCCCTTGCGACCTGAACTCTCTCAACTTGGTAGGACCATTCTCATCTCAGGTGGCACTACTGGCATCGGGTACGGCATCGCTCGTGGATTCGTAAGGGCTTCAGCCGCAAGAGTAATTATCACAGGGCGCCGACCAGAAGTGGTATCACAAGCCGTTGAGGATCTGCAAAAAGAAGCTAATGCGACAAAAATCGATGGCTACCCCTGCGATATCTCTAGCAACGCGGCTGTCGAAGCTCTCTGGGACAAGCTCAAAACAGACGGTATAGTAGTGGATGTTCTTGTGCTTAATGCAGTTGCATTCGGGCCCAACAAGTCTCTACGCAACATTAGCACTGCCGCAACATGGGAGGTGTACGATGCCAATGTGCGGGCACAGCTGCAGATGTCGGAGAGATTCTATAAGCAGGGGAATAAAGACAGTTCCGAAACGAAAGTAAGCGTTCGCCCGCAGGCGCATCAAGATCGAGCAGTTACAATTGACAACGGTATATATAGTACCTCGTCTATGTGTCGTCAGTTGCGGTGCACGACTTCAACATCGGGAACGACTATCCAACTTACGCATTGACGAAACTCTCGGCTCAACTAGGACTGCAACTAATCGCGCAAGACAGTTCACCTGAAGAGTTACAGATTATCAGTTTCCATCCAGGTAGCATCTTCACCGAGAACGCTCGATCCAAAGGGTTCGCTGAGGATTCGGTGCCCTGGGACCATGGTAAGTGCGGGCCGAGCTATAGAGGCGTGGAGAGAAGCCTGCAGTTGGCGCTGACGATGCAACGCAGTCGACCTACCGGGCCATTTTGCCGTGTGGGCCGCGTCTTCCGAGGCCCAGTTTCTCCACGGACGGTTCGTGTGGGCGTCGTGGGATGTAGAGAAACTACAAAGTGGCGATGTCAGAAGACGCATTGATGAGGATCCGACATATCTCAAAATAGGGATTCACGGATTGTGATAAATACTAGATGCCGTAGTAAGCAAATGTTACCATTATTCACTATATCATGCATTTTGAGCAATTGACTTGGCGCGACGTGGACGTGACAGGGAACAAGCCACGCACAGCCACAGCTTCTCCGTAAGTGCTTACCTACTTAAGGTTAGGTAAGTAGGTAGCTAGGAAGGTAGTTATTTATAATGGGAAATATCAAAGGTCATGAGAGATGGCATTGGCCATCTTCAGTATTCGGCTAGAAATCGCATGATGGAACCAGGTGAAAACAATTCGCGCGCAAAATGTCTACAATATACCAGTCTCTCAGCTTGGATCGACAGGGAATCCGCTTGCTTCGGTTACACCCTTCACAGGCCTTTGACGACATAATCCGATGCACGCTATTCCCTGTGTATCTAGAAGACGAGCCTGAGTACGAGGCACTCTCATATGTATGGGGGCCACTCAGGTTCACGCAGGATATTTTGGTCGATGAGAAGCCGTTCAAAATAACGAAAAACCTCGAGTGTGCACTGCGACACCTAAGACACGCCTCATCGGACCGCGTCCTCTGGGTAGATGCCCTCTGCATCAATCAGACAGATGTTGCCGAGCGCAACTACCAAGTCACGCTCATGAAGGAGATATATTCACGATGCGCTCGGGATCTTGCCTGGCTAGGCCCTAACCCTGGGGGCGTTCAGTCGAAATTTGGAAATTTGTCATCTGTGGAGGAGCCTGGTGAGGAGATTGTCAGCAAAGCGGCCGATGAACTCCTTGAGCAGTTACAAGCTGGCATGCGCATATTCCGTAAAATATATCATCACGATGCTGAGAGCCTCGATGACATGCTTGAACGCTGGAGATCCTACCAACACAAGCCAAGATCAGGAAGGAAGGGAGAACAAAACACCAAGCATTGGGTAATATCCTGCTCGGACCAAACAGCGCTGCATTACCTTTTCTCTTCGGCACCGCTCTGGTCCCGTATATGGGTGATGCAGGAGCTTTCTTGTGCAAACCAAGTACTTTTAGTTGCGGGAAACGAGATGCTCGATTGGGGGGATATTGCCTCGTTTCTCAGAGACGACAATAAGCCTTACGCGGACGCGTTCCACGTTACTGGCGGGCACTACTCGTTGCATGGGGCAGTGGTATCCATTTTCGGTAAAGTACAGACGATTCAGCAACAACGGCGCATCATGGGCGATGTAAAGGAGGGTAGATACGTATCCAAGTTGATAGACGTCTTGGCCAGGTTTCAATACGCTGATGCGAGTGATCAACGGGATGTCGTCTACGGATTGCTAGGGCTCGTATCGGAGAAGCACCCGCTTAAGGTTGATTACGCTAAACCAGCCCAGGAGCTCTTTACTGATATCACCAGGTTCTTCATTGACAGTACAGCCAATCTAGATATCATCTGCCAGAACCCTTGGGATGTTCTTAAAGAGAGGGGGGGAGGGTCAGAAAAGCTGCCATCATGGGTAGTTGATTTCGTCAACCGTAGACGTTTCTCTGTTTTCAGGAGTGGACTTGAGTCGCTGCTCTTCGCACAAAGGGGCATTTTCTCTGCCGGCTCTCCTAATTGCGTTGTCCCATGCAACGTATCCCAAGATGGGTTGCTTAAGACCAGGGGTGTAATACTCGACCAGCTGGCTTCAGTTCACCACGAAGATTTCAAACAAGAAGTACAACACCACCCCCGCAAATGGATGCAACTGTATTTCCAAAGGGAGCTACTGGATGAGGACTCCGAAGTCTATCAAGCTACAGGTGAACCACTTTACCGTGCCTTCTGGCGAACGATGGTCATGGACTGCAAGTCGTACCCCATGAAGCGGCTCTCTTCAGAAGAGGTTGAAGCCGACGAAAAAATCTTCAGACAACTCATTGCAAGCGATACTCCTGAGCCACAGATTCAGTACGACCTCGCTTCTTGGTTAATGCTCTCACGTTCAATGGGAAATTGGCTATTCACCATATCAAAGACAGGTTTGTTACTGATGACCACTAGGCAGGCGCAGGAAGACGACGTCCTTGCAATTCTAGACGGCGGCAGGGTTCCGTGCCTTTTACGTCCATTCTATGAGAATAATGAGTTACGATATCGTATGGTACACTCCGTCTATATACATGGCTATATGGATGGGAAGGCCGCGATTGAGGTCGAAGAAGGTCGATTACAGAAGCAGGACATATTCCTTGCTTAAGTGTGTCGCTGATCTAGAAATAAGTATGAGAACACACAACCCAAAAGATGAGATACTACTTTTAGAGGTACCAAGCCCTACATTATACTGCATATTTGTTATCTATATTTAGATGATAAATTATGAGCCCATTTGGCCATCACCGGCTCACTATGTGTGGTGGTTTTCTTATCGCTACCGTTTTCTCATACCCAGGCCAGCATATGAAGAAGTTAACTGTAATGCTAGTTAATCTAATTGCTGCTCAGGTCTTCCATCTTTATATGTACGATATGCGGGAACTGTAAGAAAGACAGCACCTATCAAAACACTAACTCCACCAAAGACTTGACAGCCCAAATAGCTAACTTTCCCATCTCGTTGTGTCAGCAATGCGCCTGCTATAGGCGGTCCAATTAGCTCCGCAACAGCTGCTACTGCCCACATGATACCTATGCGCACGCCAGTATTCGAAACCTGGGAAAGTCTTGCTGCCACCGGATTCGGCATCGTGATAATACTGCCTGTTGTGAACCTATGGAGACCAATATTCAGTATGATTGGCGGCATCGAGAAGGATACCATGAAGCAAATAAGATATCAAACGCACCCTAGAACAACGGACCAAACCGTTATCCCTGCCACGCTCTCGACGCCAATCCAAGCCAGTATCACGACGCCCATCGCTGCGACTCCCGCCAAGAGGACATTAGCTACGCCAACTTTATGGCTCACAGCAGCTGGAATGACACGACCAAATAAACTGCCGGCATTTAAGATTGCGAGTAGATTAGAGGCGTAGGTTGGGGACGTGTCAAGTGAGCGTGCGGCATAGGGGACAATGTAGAACAAGGGAACCCAATATCCGAAGAAGGTAAAAAATATCCCAATGCATAGAAATTGATATCCTTGGCCTTCGAAGGCAGTGCGTAATATGCCGAGATACCCATTGTCTATGACGGGGATATTGCCTTCGTTCAATTTCTCGGTCTTTGGGCGCCGTATGAACAGTTCAAAAATGTGACGACAATTGAGTCGAGAATGGACCATAAGAGCGAAATACGATCCAACTGCCAGGACTAAGACGATGAAGGCGATGACGCGGTTGGCCCAGGCGAATCCGATAGAAGCCAGTAGCCTGCGAAATGAGATGGGCCAGATGATACCTCCCACAGAAGCCCCGGTGCCTGCAATAGCGAGAGCTAATTCAGACCGGGTTGCGAAATTATGTGACACAATAGAGATTGCTGGAACATACAACAAGCCGCCCCCTGTAAGTCCAGTATATCAGTACCCCTTATAAGATGCCTCATCAAAGAACAGTTTACTTACCTATACCGACTAGAAACCCCTGCGATAGAAGAACGTGCCAAAATTGACGAGAAAAGCTGAGTAGAAGCAACCCTAGAACAACGAAAACAAAGCCGGGGATGAGAACCTGGCGGATGTATCCCCGGTCGTACATAGCACCCGAGAGTAGTCCCACTATGCCTAGGAGGAAGACCTGCGACGTTCCCACCCACGAAATGGTTGACGGAGAATAAGTTGATAGCATGCTTTCTTCGTAATAGTCTTGGTAGGCACTGAACGAATTTAACTGGCCGAGCGTGGTTAGATAGACAAAAAACAGGCCAACAACTGTCAAATAATTATAACGGCTCCGCTGAAGGGATTGAGGCTCAGTTCTTTCTAGAGAAAGAGACATCCTCGTCCTTTCCGGACCTATCAAAGGGCCACTGCATTGTATGTCTTTCTTAATATCCGACCCGATCGTCATTTTGTAGAGGAGAAGCTAGTATGTAAGGAAGGTTGAGCAAGCAAAGCTAGCGCTGGCAAAGAATAAACTCTAATCGGAGAAACAGCCTCAAGTATATAGGTAAGATGAAATGTGTGAAATTTTGCGAAAAGAACCTAGATTTATGTGCTTTTATGTATTATTACCGAGAGGGCAAAGCTTAATCCAAGCCGCGTTGGCCGAAGGTACGTCCAAGCCGAGCATTTTCAAGCCGAAGTCGGGATGGAGCCGAAGTAGGCATTGCAGATGAGATAACGGAACTATGCACACATTCATTCCCGATGTATGCGCACCTACATACGTTTTCTTGATCTAGGGGCTTTGGAACAACGCCGGTGAGGATGGTCAATGAAAGGCCAGAAAATCATCACTATGGCTTGAGCACTAAGTGAGAGATGATAGTGAGACATGCCGGTGACTCACCACACCGCGATGCTACTTAAAGGGCCCAGAGATGTCAAAACACTCAATCTACGGCGGAAATAGCACAATAAGTTGATACATTTCTTTTCCGGTTGAGATACTAGCCGCGATATCCAATCGTATGTCGAGACCTACTTGTATAGCTAATATGATATACCTCACTTCCCCTTACCACTGACTAAACGATGCGATATGCACGTGCCTCTGACGGCTCATACTTCGAGGAGTGGGTTATTGCTTGCGGATGAAGATGCCGGCGACCGAAAAGAGAGCGCCAGGTGCTAAAGGGTGAAACGCTTCAAATCCCGTATAAGACAGGGTCGGATAATTACTGTAAGATAGAGTAAGAGAGCTTCACTAAGGATTTCATACTCGGGTTTGGTGGATTTTGTCGCGCTGATACCTTGCGGTTCTAGTTATTCTTCTACTTGGCCAGTGTGAATGATTTGGCTATCTGGGCGTGTAGCGTCAAGTGTAGAAAACTTGCCAAAACTAGGCGTTATACTAGGCTATCTCAAATACTTGAGTCTTGTTCCCTTCCACCATTATCAACTCACCATCCATCACGCCGTCACAGTACGCTTCTCCTACATATGAACATGTAAGTACATCATTATTGCTTGAGTAGCCATCCAATGAACTCGAGGTACGCCGTCTTCGTAGTACGTGAGGAACAGTGCTACCAGGTACCACAATGATGTTATCGTCAGGCTTCATATGATCAGGTCCGAGACCGATATAGCCCGTATCCGTCAGGAACAGTTTCCGACCCATATTCTTGAATAGATTGCTCGTGTACAGCTCCCATTCTTTTGAGTAGACGAGGTCGGTTGGCAACCCAACGTTTTCGAGCGCAGGATTGCGGTCTGGGCGTGTAAGATACTGCTTGGTCAGAGTCCGACGGACTCGTATTATGGCTGTATGGAGTCGCAGCTTCGCGACATACCAGATCACCCATCCCATATCGGACATCGTACACAAGACTCCTTGGATCCACAGCCTAGCAGCTGCTATAGGATCTGTAGCACATAAGCGAATCACGTCGACTTCACTCGCTGGGGTCCAATACCATGGCATGATTCCAGCACTGCGAATCATGCCAGTAAAGCTGCTCATCGACCGTTTTTTAGCTTCAACATCTGTACGCTTCTTACCCCACTGCGAAATGGTGACATGTATTTTCTGCAATGTCGAGTTTGCTGTGGATGGGTCAAACTGAGCTGGGAATTGTCGTGCCGAAAGACCGCCGTCCGAAAGCCGAACCGCTAGCTCGAGTCGGTGGTCCTCGTTTGCAGTACTTAGGGGATGCGTAGCATTCATATCTGCAGCAAGTTCGACGAAGTTGTCAATTTCGTCGAAAAAGGCCCTCACAGACATATATTCGATACTCTCAACAGCAACATCCTTGTCCTGCTCAATACTGCATACGCCCACCCGTATAACGCGTCCAACAGAGAAAGCATTAAGTCGTAGAACCCCCGTTGACACATCAGTTACTATGTCATGACTGTTTCCACGCCCTCCCGCGCAATAGACGGGCGTCGCCAGATCCGAGTATCCATGAGGTGTCCTCAAAGGATCCATCGCCCAATCAGGCACCCAAGAGGGTAATTGATGTCCATGTTCTATGGACTTAGGCCATTGCGAGAAGAGGAGCACATCGACATTACGCTTGATAACAGAAGCCGCAAATTTAGTGAAGCTGCCCTTTACGTTATTGACCTCCATACTCTCCGTGATCTCCCTCGTCATTTCGTCGTTTCTTGCCAGACCTAGGAGCGCGTAAATACGATCCTCAGCTCTCGATGCACCTATTTTAGGCACCCTATCGTTGACATTATACTGAATAACAATATCATTGAGAGCCCTTCGAGTCGACCGAGTTGTATGTATCGCTTTTCGTTCCTTGACTAGTTGAAGTAGGGGTTTGTTGAGTGTGAATATTTCATTCCGCAGGCGGAGTTCCTCTTTGGCGACAGGTCCTTTCGGCATTCCCAGCCAATAGGTGTTCCACATCGAGTAAAAGAGCAAAAGGCCTCGGATGCAGTCATAGCACTGTGATCTATCACCGCATCTAAATACCAATCCAGTGGGAAGACATCCCTCCTGTACTGTCCACAGGCGGTTGAACCATGTATGATGAAGTATCTCTGTTAAACCACGAAGAGGGAAAAGGGTGCCATAACGTGTAATAAGATCTATGAGGTCGTCGCGATCTTCTCGCTCGGCGTTTGTTTTAAGCTCTAGGCTGGGTTCCATGATTGCGTCAAAAACGTTCATGTAGTGTGCTACATTCGGCCCCATCACCCTACTCAAGACCCCCTTGCCGTTGATCTCAGACGAGAAATCGAAACAACGACGAGTCTCCGTCGTCCCTTCACCGAGCCATACTATCGTCCTTATGCTCCTAGAATAGATGAGGCCCATAAGCCTTACCTGCACAATTTTCTCGACATTGCTAGCCTGGTTGATGCAGATCTGGTCAGCAAATATAGGGCGACAGTCCTCGGTATCGCAGTTGCGAGCCAGACTGAGCAATGCCGACTCAAGAGAGGCAGATATACGTATGGTAGCATACTTTGCCTTTGCCCCGCTGTGGTCAAAGTGTGAGATAACCACTGTCCTGTTTATAGGACTGTCGCCCCAGGAGTAGGAGAGAGTATCATATTGGTCGGTTGCATCGTCGACGTTGACTTCGAGGATCTCAATATTTAATGTCTCTCTGAAAGGCGGAAACCAGGATCTAGTAGGCGGAAGAAGCTTGATGACGCGAAATACCCCTGGTTTAAAGCGGAGATCTGGGTATTCATATGGCTTGAGTGGCTGAAAGGGGGCTAACCATGCCATACTAGCCCAGTGACTAATTGACTAATTGCAATCTTGAACTGGTTCTCGACATTTGAGAACGGCACGTTATCTACGAAACACAAATGTCTGACGACTCCCTCCTCATCTCAGCCCGTGCTGGGAAGTTCTCTGAAGACTGATCTTGGCAGCGTGCTAAGACTTGATCTAGCTAGGTCAGGCATCCAGCCGCAGCTGAAAGAACATCAGCATTCTTATGGCGACGAGATACTTCTACATCCTAAATGCCGCGCATTTCACAGAAATTAAGTTTTTAGTTATTCGGACAATCTACATAACGAAATAAGTAATTTTGATCTGCGCTTAACAGGTTCGCTCAGATTTAAAACACGCTTTTCATGCTAAACTGTTTTTGTGCCAATCCAAAATGGTAGTGCGGTACAGGTAAGCATGTTACCTAGTCGGTTGCAAGTAGCTTGCACGAATCCCACCCCCGACACATCGAAAGAGGACCTACTCGGTAAACTGTTAGCGAGCTGATACAACAAGGACAGCTGAAATTATCATCCTTCTTTAAAATGACTTACTCTGCACCGCATTGCCAGCGTTGAGTAACGGAGAGCATATCCAATACAGGGTCGAAGCGGAAGGAGACTTTCGAGTTTGGTGTCGCGCCAGCGGCTGGAGTGCAAGCGCCATCAAAAACATTGTCCGTCGTCTTGTTCCCAGGCATGCAATCGAAAACTCCGCCATTGGCCATATTGCGCAGCTTGAACGATGGTCCAGAGTCCATAGCCGGAGGTATAGCGGGTTCACCAGGGGTAAGCATGTACTGCCGCTGCCAATTCTGAAGCTGCCAAGATTGGTACACTTTTGCGTTCTCTCCACACGTTGCGTTAGCCCCCAGGCGAGGCGCACTGGCGACTGTCTTGAACTGTAGACCTGGGCTCGTAGTCTTGGTCTTCAGGGCACAATGCGTGCTTTCGTCATCGGCGTTCTCACAGTCCAAATCGAGGTTGAAGGAACCTGTCGCCATAGAATCCGAGCTAGATGCCATTTTCCAATTAGCAAATTATACGCAATATGACCGCCTACTATTGCGGCTACCGGATAGGAGAAGGAGATACGAACACTAACCCATTCTTATCTGAGCACGCAAAGGTGTGTGAAATATACATGGTGCGAGTTTTCCAATCAAGCGCGAAGGCGACTGATGTGTCGAGCGTCGGTCCTGCAGCCGACCAGATACAGTCACTCCAGATTATGTCACCGTCCTTTGTCCATCCCGCCCAAGACTCTGGCCACTCTGCGACACATTCGAAGAAGGTGTTGGTAGTATCTGGAATGACTTCGACCTTGTCAGTCAGTTCTTCCGGTACGCAGAGCAGGCCAAGCCTATGGGTTGCCTTGCTCTGTTGAAATATGATGAGTTGAATGGGGCTGGAATGAACTCACTGCTAACAGCTACGACTGCCTTTGCGTCCGTGGTGCTCGGATCTGCACCGTCAAATCGCGCGTCACTGACGCGCCATCCATAGGGTGAAGAAGAATTCGGGCTACAGGCTCGATCAGCTCCTGCTGGTTCGCAAAAGAGCGCAGCTGCTCCAATGAGCGCGGCTTTTATCAATCCTTTCCCCATGGTGATAGGTGCTATGAAACTTCAACGTAGTCTTGGACGATTAGGACGGCGAGCTACGGTTCATATATAAGAATTTTAAACAGGCCCTATATCTGCCATAACCAACAGCTTTCAATTTGTGGTTACGGTCTTGGGTGTTCAATAAGAAGCTGTAGCTTTCGGGTATCCGGTTTCTTATCCTATTTGATTACTCACCAGCAAGAAGTGGTGAAGCTAACATATGAGGGTCTTGGCTTGTTAGTCAATAGCCCATCATCTAGATGTAGGTTTGGTCGCTTCCAAGATAATTAGTGAGCCATTCGGATGGGTCGCATACTAGAAAACCATCCCCCCAACAACTTCTCCGACGAGGAGCTTTTCCTATCTTTACCTTCTCCTCGTTCTGATTGCGACGCTTTAGATTTCCTCATATAGCGAAGCTGGCACTTAAGCGCCAAGCTCCCGCCTAAATTGCCTGCATTCACGTCCTCGCGTAGATGTACGAAACCACACAACGATTGGTATATTAAATAGCCGGATAGATAGATCTACGTTAGCCACTCAACCTAGCGAGATCCTCTGTCGGCAGTCCAAAATAATATATTTGTGAAGGACTCAATCATATGCCAGCTCGCTCATCGCGGCTCGCTCACTGCAGTGGGTTGGCTCGTAGTCTTAGGTATATTATAGGGATGATCACTATTATGTGATCGCAACTTATCTTAACCTTACTATCATGTCGCCCCTCGAATCACTCAAGTGGAAATTCAGTTAAACATCCGGTCACGATGCAATGGAAAGAGCTTGCCATCGGGCTCCTCGCCCTAGGCGCGGTAGCTCAGCAGATGATTCGCTTTAGCTGCTCTCAGCTGACAATAGAACGTTTGGATCCACTCGTCAACCCGGGCGTGGTGATGTCGCCTCACGTCCACCAAGTCGTAGGGGGCAACTCATTCCAGGCAGCCATGAAACCCGGGACACACGACCTTGTCTCTAATTCGACGTGCACATCATGCACTTTCTCGGAGGATTTCTCGAACTATTGGACCGCAGTGATGTACTTCCGGGCAAGGAACGGCACATATAAACGGGTGCCTCAGTTCGCCAACGTTGGGCTGCGAGCTGTGGGTGGTATCACGGTATACTATATACCGCCGTACGATGGCAAGACCAGCGTGACAGCGTTTAAGGAAGGGTTCCGTATGTTGGTTGGTGATGCCACGCTCGAGACGTCTAAGGGGATGCAACGCCAGCTTTGCCATCGGTGTTATACGACGCCTGATAACGCCGGAGTGGCTGGCATCTCCGGCGGTGCACCCTGCACGGGAGCTGACACGCAAAGCTTTCCGGCCAAGCCGTGTCCTGGAGGAATTCGGACGACGATTACATTTCCGACGTGCTGGGACGGCAAGAATGTGGACAGCCCCGACCACAAAAGTCATGTCGCATATCCGAAGACAGGTACTTTTGAGTCGGTAGGCGAGTGTCCGTCAACCCACCCTGTTAAGCTCCCTCAACTGATGTATGAGGTAATGTGGGATGTAAGTCTATTGATACTCGGCGAGCGTACCGACACTATTTAGCCTATCAACCCATTTACCCCTGGCGACAGGCGAAGAGGAACCAAAGTATCAGCCTGCTAACTGAAGTTTATAGACTAAACCCTTCAACGACCCAGATCTCTGGCCGGAAGATGGGTCTCAACCTTTCGTGTGGAGTACTGGCGACGGGTAAGTTGTTGCCCCTATGTCTAGGTCCCCCACAGAGACACCTACCATAATAGATCACTAATACTGCCACCTACACTTTTAGGAAGGGATACTCGCAGCACGGAGACTATCTGTTCGGGTGGAAGGGGGATTCGCTTCAGCGAGCGCTAGATGCGCGCTGTAATAATGGCATCTGCAAAGAACTGAAGACTCAGACCTCTGAGGAGGCAATGCGCTGTGTCAACTCGCAAACAGCTGTCGAGGATGTAGATGGGTGTAAGTACTCTTCTCATACATCATTTGATATCCATTCAGTAAGCGTTGCTGACGATTATATAGGGTTGGACCATATCCCGGGTATGCCTAACATGCGTTTGTAATCTGTGGAACAAGTAGATTATTTGGCTGAGGAGTCAGTAATTCGGGGTGAAGCAGAACCACCACCAACATATAGGGATTTCTAAGAAGCGAATTTAATTATAAACTTGTTGACATTAGTCTTAGCAGCATCACGAAAATTCATCAACAGGTTACTTTAGTGAAGATCCACTGGATTAGCTTAGCCTTCTGCGTCTTAAAATTTTTCAAACAACCAATCACCATTGCTGTTGCTGGCTTTCCCCTTCATCACCCTATACTTCTTACTAGATCCGCAGAGGAGTACACCAAAGAAGGCAAGATGAGGAACACGGTCCGAAAGCCTGTGCTGACTCATCATGCTCGGTCGTGGTGTTGCGGCGGCTCACCTTGTAGCCGCCGGGCCTCCGTTTTGCCATCAGGGTGTTAGCCTTACCGGTGCACCCTTTTAAGGGAAACGAAACCATCGAACCATAGAACATGAGTGGCACTGGTATGCTTCGTATTCGTCGCTCTATGCCATCGCCTGCAATGCTGTGCGATGCGATGGGCTCCTCGTCGCCGTGGTTGCCTATGGCCACCTCCTGATCAGAGCCGTCATGAGGCCCTGTACAGCCACAGGCTTAATGGCCCGAGACTCTTGTGATTTGCTTATCTGGTTACTTGCCGTTTTGAAACTGGAGTCTCTCAGTGAGGCCAAGAGCGAGACGATCCTGCCGGTACCCTGGGTCTTATAGCATGGGTACCGGGACCATTCCCAACTGTTAAGCTCTTGACCGTAAGTTTCAGTTGAGCTTCTCCGTCAAAGATTCCTCTCTCGAGATTGACTTCCAAAACAGGGTGCCTCGGCCTCCGACAATGAAACTTATGAATAAATGGTGTTAGAGCAGGCGCTTTATTCCATCCCTTTTCAATTCCCAATACTGAGCCCCATTGGTTGCTGGCATCAACAGTGATCGTGATTCCATCGCCCTGCGTCCCAATACTGCGGAGTGTGCACATGAAGACGGGTGGCTTTTTGGACTGTATCGGCCCTTCGAATGCGAAAAATTTCGCCTCCTCATTCCAGGAGGCTGTTGGCGGTGGCTTCAGCAGCTCCATAACGGAGCCATCGAAGATGAGTGACACGCCTGCGACTCGATTGTGGCTTGCATCTTCCATCACAACGTTCTGACGGACAAACAGTTTAATCAGAGAT
This sequence comes from Xylaria bambusicola, assembly GCF_022495145.1. Taxonomy (NCBI): domain Eukaryota; kingdom Fungi; phylum Ascomycota; class Sordariomycetes; order Xylariales; family Xylariaceae; genus Xylaria; species Xylaria bambusicola. The sequence goes on along the minus strand of NW_025953598.1, from coordinate 79,999 downwards.
GTTTTCTCCTCGGGCAGATGGAACTGTGGCAATGCCAATTGGTCCGATTCGATGCGCCCGTATTGTTCTTTTCCCACGCTCTGGAGAAATATCCCTATTTTCATGTCTGGCTTCTTGTAAACCCCTCTTAAAAGGGCTATAAACTCACCAGGTCTCCCTTCTCTTGCAGTGAGTGGTAGGGAGTTGTGTATCCCTTTGTTCGTGATTTGATACGGGTCGTTGTTCGTGCCTCTTACCCACCCAATGTCACTACACTCTGCAAATTCAGACACCTCGCGGGCTAGGAGGCCTCGATAACTTGAAAACACCATCCTGGGGCTCACCCATGAAAAGATAGACAGATCGTCAGATTTCGTGAGGATCTCTTCTTGTAGGCGCAGAAACGCACGCCTCCCTTCACCATAAAGCATTGGCCTAATGACGCTATTAGTAGTGTGAAGTGATAAGCATTAATCGGCTTTGAACACTACATGTTAACGTCAAAGATTCCCATCAGACAGTATGCTTCATCCTCTCTTCTGGATGTCTGTCGACCCGCGGCCCAGCTCATTCGCTGTGCAACAGATGAGTTGGAACAGTCTCCGGATATGATGACACCTTGCGGGATGGCAGTTTTCTCCGTAATGGCCACGGCCAGCTCCACTTTCGTTCCAATATAGGACCAGCTGCGAGAATAGAATTTCAATGACTTAGGAGCAATTAGCTCCTGAAGCGTCCAGCCGCGGGTAAACCATCGCGAAGATTGGAATTCAGCTTTCCATGTGCGATCGCTCGTGTGAGTCGACGGTGTTGACACGTCGCTTAAGAAAGCGTAGCAGACCTGAGAGTTCTGATATAACAGATACATGGAATTAATCGCTTCTGAAAGCTCCGCGCTGCTGGATTTATCGATACAACAAGTGTCAACCCAAAAATACTCGAGGCCATCTTCGCGTGCTCTCTGAGCGGACGCTTTGATCTTCTGATAACCCTGCTTCTTAGCAGCATCATCAGGACGCTTCTTCATCTCTTTATAAGTTACCTCGTCCTGCCCCCAAGTGTGAGAGAGAATGGCATATTTGGGCATATCCCTATCATCAACAAAGGTATTAAAAGTAAGGTCGACGGAATGAAGGAAGCGCATTGTGAAATCCAATCGGATCTTGGGCTTTGGGATCGTGTATTCACATAAACAGTTGCCCAATAAATAAAGGTACCATGACACGGGCAAATCAATCACGTATCATTGGTACAATACGGTGGCTGGAATACGAGCGCATGATGAGACGTCCCAGGGCTGATCGTGTTACATTGGGCTGCTCAACTGAGCCCGGTCGTGAATCAAAAGTTCCAATCCAAAGGCAGGATGAGTCCAAAAGTATCCATCAGCTCATACTGTACCCATCTTATATTGAGTGATGGATACTTATGGGCTCATCCTTCGTACTTAGCTGTGAATGCACCAACTGCATACTCTTCTGCAGGATTGGGATCCTGGATCACGTTGGCGAATCAAAAAAAAAGAGGGTAACAAAGCGCGTCTTGTGAGCTGAGGTAAGCCCACCCACCCACCAACGAGCTGTTAGAAATAACCACTGCGCCAAAAGGTAGTTGTAGGTGCCCCCTTATTAAGGGCTATATTCTGACACGAGCCACCCCATCAATCAGCCAGCCCGATCCCATACAACTTTATAGAAACTAGATAAAGTTAACTAACTTAAGTAAAATATTAATTAATTAATAAAAATCAAAGTAATCTTAAAGTCTACTTTTTAAATAATAGTATTAAATATTTTAACTATAATTATTATAACTAGTTTTTATTAAATATTAATTAAAATAAACTAAGTGGCTTAATCTGGTGGCTTAAGACCATTGTGATTTACTTAACGCTATATATAGTAAGTTTATCGTCTTTAAAAAAAGAAAAACACTTTTAGCAGAGTCAAAATTGATATTGTATCTAGAAAGCGACACAATAAGATGGGCATATGTTGTAGATCAGTACTGCTATATCATGAAAATCTCTTCAAAGTTCCAGACCGAGTAACCAATCGGGAAACCCTTGTTTTCTCCAAGTGAACGACTAGACCACATCCCCGGGAGCCAGACTCGAGATATCCGCACTTTTAACGGCCCCGTCGAAAATTATCTCACTTACAATCTTCCCAGTTGATGGCGAGTTTTGTATTCCCCAGTTATCGTGACCAGTAGCTACGATAAGACCTGCGACTGTGGTAGCACCCAGGAGCGGCCCTACGGCACGGTCTCTTCCCTCAATTGTCACAACAGGTCTATAAGCAGCCTGCACAGCTATGAGCTTGCGGTTATGCAGAAGGCTAGACACATATTCGGCGGCGCGCCGAATCCGCGCGCAAACCTCCTTATCGACCTCGACTTGGTCGGAAGACGCCGGGAGGGGAGGCGCTTCAGCGTCCGTGCCAGCGGTGATGTAAACGGTGTTGTCAGGTCGTGGGTAGATCTTGACTCTGGGGAACCAAGAGCCCGGAATCTTATTGTTGAAGGATACTAGCTCGGGAAGCGTCTCGGTGCTCGGAACTTCGAGAAGCAGTGTATTGTTTCTCGCACCCCCTATGGGAAGCTTGGGGAGAACAGTCTTCGACCATGGACCTGCCGCCACAATGACATAGTCTGCGAGTAACTCATTGACAATTTCGGAGCCCTTCGCTGTGTAGAGAACGGACTGGACGGCTTTCCCATCATCAGAGTAGTTAATCTTGGTAACAGAGCCAAAGATGATCGTTGCGCCCTTAGCTTCCGCTTCTTGAGCCAATGTCTTGGTGTACCAATAGGGATGAAGCTGAGCAGAGCCTTCTGGGCCGTTCCCTCGCAGATTACATGCTGTCACGCGGCCCGCGTCTATGAGCTTAGGCACTGGCTCTGTCGTTTGCGCTTGAGTCTTGGATGATGGCGTTATAGTTGCTGGTGGATCTCTGCCAGGAGCATCGTCAAGGTCGATCTCGCAGTATACTGAGCGAACTCTGCGAAATCCGTAGCGATCAGCGCCGTTGTGCTCAGTAGCTAGCTCTGTGTGCAATTGCCAGCTCAACGTAGCGAGACAAGGAGGAGCGGCCCAATCTGCAACACTGGCATGAGCTTTACCAGAGGCGCCACCCGCAATTTCGGTAGCTTCGACAAGAGTGACCTGGTCTCTGCTACTATCGTAGAGGGCATGCCGGGTCAAGAAGTAAGCAGTGGCACATCCAACAGCCCCTCCACCTAGATATAGGAACCATTAGTCAAACGATAATGTGATCAGGCTGCTGCTCGGCTGTGTCATCGACGTACCTATGATGACTATGCGCTTCGCCTTTGGATGTTCAGACATAGTCAGGAAAAAAAGCAATCAATTGCCAGGCCTCACTGTTTCCTCGGTCAACGACATATCGTTCAAATCAGTCAGCAAAATATAGTGTGCGACAAAGGAAAGAAGAAGAGAGCGTAACATGCCCAGGTTATTTTAAGTATTGGCTGCAGCCTACCTTGACATCCAATTCGTATTCGCGCCAAGACCAGAATCACTCAGAACAAATGCATGGACCAATATGAGAATACCTATGTCAGTGGCTTTCGAACCCTTGTCGGCAGCCGCGTGTTTAAGACGCCCCCCAAGTTTGTGCTGTTTTACCCCGCTTTCTATTACCAGCCCGAAATTGGACGCCCTGAAGATGTACAAGCAGGTCGAATTCAGGATATCGCGGGTCTCATGGAGTCAGCCTGCTACCAAGACCCGATCCGTGCGGCTCAAACCCTTGACGTACCCGCTGCCTTGAGCTTCAAGAGAAGACCAAACGACTATCAAGGCTGTCACGATGGTAAGCACATAAAAACCCTAAGCCTCCTATTCGCTATGGAATACATATAAGTACTAAGAAGCTGACAACCCTACTCAAAGTCCTCAACGCAGTTTCAGGTAGACCTCCAACTAGAGATACTCTGCGACGCGACATCTGGCCTTAACAATGAAGAGAATCCGACCGAACAAATCGAGTGAGCTCGGTGCATGCTGCTATACCCTAAATCATTTCTGATTATAATATTTACAGTATCGTAGCTGTTCCGGGAATCGGACTTGCGGCCAAGGACCCATGGCGTGATGGCGAAGTTAACTGGCTCAAGGATGACACGATGCTGCGTTATTGGCTTCCCAATGCTCGTATCATGCATGCTTCTTACGATTGGGAAGGTTTCGGTCAAGACAGACCAATCCAACACTTGCTCCCTCTGTTGGCAAGAGAGCTTGTGCGAGCCTCTACGGCCAAGCGCCGCACATGTCCCAAGCGACCCCTCATCTTCATTGGGCATTCTCTAGGTGGGCTCATTGTCAAACAGGTGGGTTCGACTCGTGTTTTTAAGGGCCTCGCGAATCTATGACGGGCCCTACATCCAGAAACAACAACTGACGAGTCACTCAGGCTGCTCTGCTTTCTGAACTTCCCCATGACGAGTACCAGCTACTGAGGAAGTCGCTTGTTGGCATTGCTTTGTTTGGAACTCCCCATAGAGCTACATCATTGAAATCCTTGGAAGCCGTCAGTCTTGACACTTCTCTTGATGACCCACGATCAGTAGTACAGAAAGAACCCTCCTCGTTTACCACCTTATCCTGGGACTTTGCTCGTGTTGCAATCGTTCACCATATCCCAGTGTGCTGTTTTTTCGAACAACCTGCAGAAGGTAAAGCTTTGGTGGATGAGCAATTCAGTACAATTCCCGGCTTCAAGAACACAGCTCTCACTACAGATCACCTCCATCTCTGCAAGTATGCAGAACCCGACGATTACAACTACAAGTTGGTACGGGACGAACTTATTGCCTTCGTGCAGGGAAGTGCCGATTGTTTGGCCAGACGCAAGGACTGTGAGCGTGACCTGTGCTGCTATTATATGTACCTAAGTGACTGATCTGCCCTCGTTAGTCTCTTCCGAAAAGATAAATGCATCCCTCAAGGCTCTATTAGCGACAGATCCTGCAGATGATGTAGACATGATCGAGCACAACAAAGGTCCACTGCTGCAAGGATCCGGTACCTGGCTGCAGGCCGACCCAAACTTCAATGAATGGCTTACTTGCAAGAAGGGCCGTGTGTTCTGGCTCCACGGGAACCATGGAAAAGGGAAGACAATGCTCTCACTTTCGGTTCTTAAGGACATCACTGAAGAAATCAAGGCCAGTGGCTCGGGCCCTAGTGTTCTCGTAGCCCAGTTTTTCTGCGACAACAAGAGTAACGAACGCAACAACTTGGTCGCTGTCCTACGCAGCTTAGTGTACCAGCTTCTTCAGAGCCGTCCAGACCTGTCCGCTTACTTCAAGGGTTTGTTGAACAGCGAGGGAGAGCAGTTACTCAGGTCACCTACTGCTCTGCCTTCACTGTGGCGCATTCTGAGAGACTTATTCGCCAATCCCAGTGTACATCGAGTCTACATCATTATTGACGGTCTTGATGAGTTGGACGAAGAGTCTATTGGTGAGCTCTTGAAGTATTTGGATCCTTATCTCGATTCCGAGCAGCTTGGTGCGAAGGATCAGCCGAGATCTGAGGTCAAATGGTTCCTTTCCAGCCGAAATATCCCCGCCATTACTGAAACCCTGGAGCAAACGCTCAGCGTCAGCCTGGAAGAGAATGCGAAACAAGTACGAAATGCAGTATCGGACTTCATCGACGCGCGGGTGGACGACCTGAAGGAGGAAAAGGGTTACAACACAAGCCTTGCGAGTCTGGTTTCAAACACACTGAAGGAAATGTCTGAAGGCGCTTTCCTTTACGTCTCAATGGCCTGCGGTGCACTAGCCAGACCCAATGTTCGCCTCTTTGACACCGATCAGGTGTTGCAAACACTACCAAAAGGCTTGGGCCCTCTGTACGACCGGATCCTGCAGCAGACTCGCACAGGACCGAAAAACCATGTGCAGTACGCTACAAGGATCCTCAGAACGATGGCTCTTGCTCTGCGCCCTTTGAGCCTACAAGAGCTCGCGTCGCTGGCGCAACTTCCGGAGGACCATCATTCTGATGAGAATATTCTCCTTGAGTATACCGCTCTTGGTGGCTCCTTCATCACTGTACGACAAAACACGGTGCATTTCGTCCACGAATCGGTAAAGGAGTATCTTCTGTCAATTGACGACCTGTTCCCCCTTCCCTTTGGTGAGTATCAGGCGCAACTTGCAAGACTTTTCCTGAAGCTGTTTCTTGAGCCCAGCTCTTCAGGGGACGGAGTGGACGAAGGAAAATTTAGGGTAGACGAAGCGAAGTCCATCTTGGATTACCCACGCCTCTTCTGGGTTGATCATGCAAGACAAGCTGGATCTTTGCTAGACTGGTCTCAATACCTGTCCACCCCTTTCTTGAGATCAAGTTCATCAGCCCAGAAACAATGGCTCGACATCTACTGGAACCCCGTCAATGCCGACTGGCTGATACGGCCGGAAGATTTCACTCCCCTCCACTTTGCCGCCTATGAAGGTATCAGCAGCTTGATACGACAGCTGGTGGAACGTGGTGATGATATAAATGCAAAAGACTCCACCGGATATACTCCACTTATGTGGGCAGCAAGAAACGGCTTCCCGGACGCTGTAGAACAGCTTCTTAGCTTGGAAGCAGACCAGAAGATCCGGAATTCCAGTGGCTTAACAGCAGTGTTTTTGGCTTCAATCAACGGCAACTATCGATCGTTGGAGAAGCTCGTTCGTGAAGGAGGACAAGTCAACATTCGTGACCAGTCGGACTGCACGCCGGCTCACTATGCGGCAGTCAATGGACACCCGAAGACACTGGGTATCCTCCTCGACGCTGGAGCCGACATTGAGGCTATCTACTCAAGTCGAACACCACTCCAAAGGGCATCATACAGCGGTGAGGTCTCTGTTGTCAAAGTATTGCTTGAGCACAACGCAGATTCCAAAGTCCAAGATAAGGAAGGTCGCACGCTACTCCACCTCGCTGTTCGAAGCAACCAATTGGATATGCTAGACTTTTGGCTCAACAACTCAAGCGACCTTGAGACGCAAGATCGTCAATCATGGACTCCTCTAATGCATGCAGCTTCATTCGGTAATAACAGAGCAGCTGTTCATTTGATCAAGAACGGGGTAAACATCGAGGCAAAGACGAGAGAAGGCCACACGGCCTTGTCAATTGCGACACTAAATGGCCGAGTCGCCATTGTCAACTCTCTTCTAGATGCCGGTGCCGATCCTGAAGTCGGTTCCGATACAGACGAAACACCTTTGCAGCAGGTAGCGTGGCTTGGCAATGCCACCATATGCCAACTTCTGCTCGAAGCTGGTGCAGACCCCAATGCTCAAACCAGCATGATGTGGACACCACTACACCAGGCGGCATCGAATGGCCATCAGATCGCTGCAAAGCTCCTCCTCCAATACGGAGCAGATCCGAACGCCGTTGACATGGATGATCATACTCCATCAGCACTTGCTCTGGAAAATAATCATATTGCCCTAGCAACCTATCTCAAGAATCGAGAGGTTATTGGTGGCGGACAAGACCTGGACATTCCGATTCGCACCTCGCAGCGTGATCCACTGGACCCAGCCCTGTGTGAATTATTAAAGATTTCTCCCGAGTGCGGGTATGAAGAGCTTCACGGAAACGAAGGGTTTTCGAGACCGTCAAAGGTCACTGCTCTTGTCAATGGCAAAGCCATTCACTATTTCGTCAAGTCAGGGCCAAATGAAGACATGTTCGCATGTGAGTATGATAGTTACAGCTAATTACCTTCCAAAACCTTCCTTGCTAATAAGTTGTCTTCGCAACCACAGCCGAGCATGAGGCTCTACGCGAGCTTGGTGAGACTGTGCCGAATCTTACGCCCTACAGTCTCGGTTTTGGCAAATATACCAACAATGACTCAAGATACTTCCTGTTGATGGAGTGGTTGGAAATGCTTGGCAGTAATGCCACCACAGCACAGGATAGTCCCGCACTTTCACTACCACAGAAATTGGCCAAGCTTCACAGCACTCCGGCCCGCACACCGCCCGGCTATCGTGATCCCCAATTCGGCTGGCACCGTTCCACCTACTGCGGAATGACCAAACAGAACAACGCTTTTCGCGCCTCCTGGGACAAGTTCTATAGAGAGAACAGGCTCCTTACGGTCTTGCGTCAAATAGAGGACAGACACGGATCTAACGAGGAACTCGGAGCTGCAATGGAGCCGATTACCGACATAGTTGTGCCCCGCTTACTGAGAAACGGTCATCTAGGCGGCAGGCGTGGGATCCAGCCGGTACTGATTCACGGGGATCTCTGGCACGGGAATAAGGCATACGGCGCCAACCCGGCTTGGGAGAACCCAGAGTGGGTTCTGTTCGATCCGAGCTCATGCTACTGTCACTCCGAATATGAGATCGGCATCATGCGATGTTTCGGTGGCTTCTCCGCCACCTTCTACCACGAGTATCATCAATTACTTCCCAAAACTGAGCCGAAGCATGAATACGAAGATCGCATTGCCCTTTACCAGCTGTAAGTATCTTGACACAATGGCCTCCTGCGCGGATTGTTTATCGTTATAGAGCATTGCACTAATCGCCGTCCTTAGATATCATTATCTTAATCATTACCTTATGTTCCGAGGAGGAGCATACATGGACTCGGCGATGGATATCATCAAGAAGTTGACAGACAAATATGTTGCTTCTGAGGACTGAAAAAGATTGCGCAAAAGTTTCGGGAAGAAATGGCACTGGTTCTTCACTCAGTCATCAGTGCAGTGGCTATCTATACACTGCTATTCGTCTAGCGTTTATTTCGTTTTTTCTTTTCTCCTTTTCACCGGGTTTGAGATAGACTGCTTCTAAGTCGACCCTTGAGAACCATCGAGATAAGCATATACCTTGGGTCGATTGGTATCTTGAGCGTGGCTGGGACTGGTTATTCTCCGAAGTCGGGTTCGACGGGCCCGAGCCTCTCTTCATCTCGCTCCACGCCGAGTTCAACACCATCCAGATCGCCATTCATGATCCTAACATATACTATACCGACGTCTACGAGCTAGCCCGCAAGTGCTCCTCCCAGGGAGAGTTTCATAATGCTCTTCGTCAGCGACGAGACGATCGATACCAGGAATTGCACGTGGTTTGAGCCCGAACAACGGCGGTAAAGTTCGTCGGAAGACGCCGTTTCGCGTGCAGTCAAGCAAATCTTGATGAGGTAGGGGTATCGTTTAGCGACCTGGCCCGCAACTTCTCTTTTGACTCCATTCTGGCGCACTTTGCGTCCTGAATTCCAGGTGAAATGATCCTCCCCACGCCGGCCGTGCCTGAGTTGACAACTCCCCGCCAACCCACAGCACAGCTTAGCGCTCCAGCGACCGAACAGTCTTCCCAAGAAGACGGACAAGCATCAAGTCCCCCCTCTCCGCAGACCTTTCCCCTGAAAACGCAACCACCCGAAGACTCCCCCCCGAGACAGCGTGCAATCTATTTGACAAGGTCGCGTCGAGAAGCGACGGCCGAAGCGAGACAAAAAACCTCCCCCAAACGTGGGTACGCGGAGAAGCAGCCGGCTACGGTAGAAGGTTAAAAGTTATAAAGTTGGCCCCGAATGATGGCTTTAGCCCCTCTAATATGCTACCTTATATTGCAGATCACGGAAATAACACTAGAAGACAGAACGCGTTCTTGCTCCTGGGTTAAAGAAGCGCGAGCGAGTAAAACAAATCTGACTGGGTTCATTGTAGATGAGATGATACCCCACAGTTCGCAACAAACCAGACCCGGAGACAAAAGGATTATTGTCAGAACCATCACCCTGTCAATACTAAGGATGATCACCACTTTTGCGTGGCGGGCGGAATAGGCAGGAGGATGCTGCCTAGAGGCCATATTGTGTATATATACTGATTAAATCCCAACTTCAGATAGTTAGTTCTTCAATCCAGTCTCAATTCAAGAAAAGGACTCTTATTTTCTTCATATGACCCAACAGCTCTCGAGGCAACCGCTCGAAAAAACTTATGTAAACTCTGCCGTCCTTAAGACCAGCTGAAAGTAACATCACTAGGTAAGTCAAGACTTGAATCCCAGGTTGTAATATCGTCCCATTATCATATTGGTACACGGCCATGAGAGGATGGCACCTCCTTGGTTAAGATCAGTGTTCATATAAATTAATAAGTTAGCTCGTGATTGCATTTTCTCTAATTCTAAGTCACACTGTATTTAGAGAAGTATGCCTAGAAGGCTACGGGATTAGCCCCTTAATTCAGCCGTGGGAACAAGCTTGAATCTTGTGTGCTGGATATTGGCCCCTATTCCCAGGTGCTTCCCGCATAGGTCTCGCTGAGGTATCCCTCCTCGACGGACAGATATTTCTTGTCCCCTTTCGGGTCCTGGTGAATGTCATGATCCCACTCCGTATGTCCAGCTGGGCAGAGATCCCGAGCGCTCAGGACGTATACTACAACTGGGGTGGATCGTCACAGTCATCACCTACGACCAATATATCTAGTATTTGTATGATGAAGTAACTACGATTCCAGATGCAAATAGCTCTATCCAGTCCCGGATTGATGATAATGGGGATGTAGTTGATGGTTGGTTTTAATTGGCTCCAAATGTTTCCGTCGCAAGGAGAAACTAATCCTAAGAAAAGTAAAACAGCGCTTGTCTTGTTTAGTGCTGTCAGATACGCCCGACGGGGTTGAGGTAGCATTTTGTTGGTAGAATATTAGACGGTACATATATTTATATAAATAGTGACGACTCGGATTATGCTTACTTTTCTGCATCTTAAAGAGATTGTGTATAGGGGACATTAATGTTAATAAGATCTCTCCTAGCATATAATAAGAATACTGCTTCAATTATCTCAGCAATACAGTGTGTGCTGCGATAATGGCCTTAATCATTGATCTTGTCCAAGTTCGATTGTGAAATCAATATGTAAAGTAGTAGAATCTACCACTAGCACGGAGCACGAATTTAGAGTGCAAATAATATTAAACAGCTGGCTACTCATTATCCCTATCTAACCTCTCGAGCGCCTCTATATTGTTCCATATATAACGTAGCTTCGCTCTAAAAACCAGTCTGCGGGAAGATGTAAACCCCCAACAACAACAAAAGTCGGGCTACAAAGAAATTCGCTGTGTATAGCCCTAGCCTACATAGGTAGGCATAAATGCTTCTCAGAGACCCTCGTGTAACAACACGTATCAATATAGTACCCCGTCGTTGCAGTTTCTTAACAGGCGTTCCTGTTCAAGGGCTGCTAGATCTACATGTGGTTTGCTACAGGCCGCTCAACAGGTCCTATTGGTCATAGTTCTGTCCTTACACAGGATTCTTACCGGCGTCTTCGATGCTTCGGAGCCGGGCCTTGAGAACGTCGAACTGATCGTAACTATTAAGAGCTTCGAGAGCGTCGTGACTACCGAGAGTAAAAGCGAGCTGCTTACGAGCCATTTCAACATCTTCACGCGTCGGCTGTTCCAGGAGTTTCAGCAACTTGTTAACTTTCTCTACTATTGATTCATATGTTAGCGGCGATCAAGGTGGTAATTTGTCGAATCATTAGTCTTACATGGCATAATTAAAATATGACAAGGCGTCGCAGGGAAATCCGGAAAGTCCCCAGACTTGATGGTCTCGGGGATAGGAAGCCGCATGTCCATTAACTGACGATGCCGCTCCGCTTCGTGCTGGCCCGATTCCCAGGACTGGTCCAGTTCCTTGTAATAGGCTTCCATGGCTTGAAATTCAGGGGACTTGTAGATGTCATCTTTGACGTTGCCTTCATTGTTGTTCAGGAGTTGGATAATATTCTCAGGGGGGTTGGCATCGTCATTGGTGGGTTTGTTAAAGCTGTTTGCTGACCCTCCAACGCTGTCACGGGGACCTGCTCTCTTGTCATATTCGCGGCCCTGGTGAATACCGTTAAATAGTCCGTGGAAGTTCTTCTTGATAGTGTCGAGTTGTGAGGGCCTTGCAGATGAGGAAGGCTGGCCAACTGAATCGTCTTCATTGGGAACAGGGTTAGGGTGCTGCGAGTGTCGTAAAGCCATGATGATCACTCAAACAATCTATCGTTTAATAGTCATTAGTATTGTACCAGAGACACGAGCGATAAGGAAGATACGGGAGTTGGGGGTTGGGAATGAGAGGGGAAAAGATAGACAGGTGCACATTATATATATACCTCGATCTGGATCACTCAAAGACAGGTGCTATCTCAAAATGCAGTGCGTTCGCTAAGCCAAAGTCTGAACGAATTTCCTAGGAGATGAATCGTAGGAAGAAGAAGACATTCAAGGGGCTTCTGATACCATTTTATATATTGACATCCCTCACATCGCATCGGTAGCTTCCTCGGAGGGCGCGAAATCGGTCGCTCAGGCTAAGAACGTACAGTCCCTCCCTGACTTGATTGGCGTTTCAAGGAGTATATAGTTCGAACCTTAGTGAATGAGTTGTGTTTTTGATTGGTGAATTCTTACGCAGCAGGGTGGTTTGTTTGCCCATTGTTGGCATATATAGCATATTTACGCGGTAGGGAGCGTCTCCCGCAACTCTGAGCATTGCGGCTGACACCTCCTGTAGTGCTCATGTAAGGGGCGAAGGAAAGGAAAATATATCCAATCGAGTGTGAAAGTATGACATGAGATATGACAAGTATATACTATACGCATTAGAGGTAATGCAAGACTAACTGGGAGGAAGCAGCCGATGTGAGTAGATGAACTTAGAAGACTTGCTACATCTCATGCTGGCCGATGCGTGTCGCACTATAAATGAAGCGCAATCGATGAAGTCGAGCATATTGGACTCCTTACATAGCAAACGATGCAATGGACTCCTAGGCTTCGCACCAACAAAGAAGCAATACTAAATTGAAGATATCTTGTCCCTAGTTGCTGGGAGGCTCGCGCAGGGGTACCATGACAAACAAAACATGCGCAGGAGCAACAAACATACACAGGACCCTCGACGTATAGCAAGCAATGAGTTCAACGAGTTAATATATCTACTGCTGCAATATTCCCACCCCAACGCCAAGCTACAAAAGCCAGATTATGGGACCATGAACCCAGGTAAAAAATACCGTTGACAACAGGAGTGAAAGGGAACATTTTGGTTGGCTCCCCTTAGGAAATAACACGCTCATGTAGTAGTAACAATAGCATAGAAGTAACAGTGGTCGTCATTACGGACATGCCTATACAACCGTCTCAGGTCGCTCTCCTTCGGCAATGACAGGAATCCCCAGTCCTCTATCAGGACTCTGTAAGACGAGTTGCTCGTGCCTCCGCGCTCTAATGTAGTCGCTAATGGATCGAATGAGGATGAACCACCCCACAATCATCATCAGATAGGCTATCCATTCGCTGCTATCAATACCAGCCCATCCCGATCCATCACCATCACCGCCCTTGCCCACAGCATTAGGATCAAAGTCATGGCTGTTGGGATCGGGAGGCTGGGCGTATCCATCTCCAGAGCCTCCGCCCATGCTACCATCATCGGAGCCTGACCAAGCGAAGCCATATTGAATAATGGTAATGCCGAGTCCGGCAAGCGAGCCATTCTTGGCGGCGTGTGTCGAGTGTAGAAGGTACGTAAGAAGGAAACCGACAAATGGTTGGAATAAGGTACTAATCATGCCGTTCCATAAAAAGCTGAAGACAGAGCCGACAGGCATACCGTCAATGTAAACATCATCCGGGCCGCCAAACCCAGGGGCAAGTATCGTGGTCTCCCAATAAGGAGGCGCGGCATCAGCAGCAGCCTGCTCGTATGTCTGAGAGAGAATCAATGTTAGCAGAATTGTTCTAATTGTGAACAGTAAAGCAGTAAGGTGTACATACGGGAGGCGCTTCCTCTACAATCTTCTCACCCCTTTCGGGCCTCGCTGTCATATTGGAAAACACACCGTCCGACTGAATACCACCACCATAGACTCTCGAATTGGTCGTTGATTGCGCGCCAGTATTGATGGCACCGTGTGGCTGCGGTTGCGACTGATTCGGTCGGGATTGCTGTGTCTCGTTCTCTCGTGGAGCACTTTGGGCGGAAGAAGTAGCGGCGCTAGTTTGGGATACCGGGAAGGAGTTACCACGCACTAAGCGTTGTCTGTCATCAGGTTCATCATCGCTGTCGTCGGCATCGGCATCGAAAGCATCCGCGAGATCCGAGTTGACATTTTGTCTTCTTCTGTCGGTCGACGATGAGCGTGAGTGAAACGAAGGAGGTGGCGAGCTGGGTATCCTCTGTGGTCGGAGTGAAGAGGGGGTGGTAGGCGTTTCCGCATCATCATCTTGAGTATTGACCCGCTCGTAACGGCCCGCCATGGTGGTGCTCTGTGTACGCTGAGGCAGAAGGCACAAAGGTCAATCGATGGTGAAGTGTGGCGATGGATACGCGACGATGGAGGTAGCGCGTGGGGATTTCGAACGAGGCTCAATGAAGTGCTGGCTGACAATGAGAGATGGCGTGGCGAAGCGGATAACGGAGTATTAAACAGGCGTACTTGCCTGCGAGGACGAAGTTTAACAAGGTGTTGAAAGAAGCGAAAATGTCGACAGTAAAGAACGAAATCAATCAAAGATCAGTTATAGGAGAAGTAAGCTACAAAAGGAAGAGGATCATCGGGAGAATTGAGAAGGTTCGTGAAGAACGACAGCGACGGGAGATGGTGTTTCGCATGCGTTGGTATGGTAGGGGGCGGATTTGGGGGATCGCACCGAGTGTGGCACTGCTCGATCTAATCAGGCACACGAATGGGGATGACACTTCGGCCATCGGCAGGCACGGGGTCGACGGAGAGATACTTAGCTGGTACTTAAAGCACAGTGGGCTCCTTAGGGGGTCGAGTTCGCGATAGTGGGGGCTTGGCACACCGAGCATGCACTAAATGAGTCGCTTAGATAGGAATCTACTTGGGGGTGTGTGGACGGTGGAACAAGCATTGAATAGCATTGAATAGCATTGAATAGCAGCGAATAGCAGCGAATAGCAGCGAATAGCAGCGAATAGCAGCGAATAGCAGCGAATAGCAGCGAAAGGGAGCCACTCTGTAATTCTATCAGACACGGGACAAGTACCTCGTTAGTACCTTCTAGCTGACTCTCGGCCGCCAGCTGACAGGCAGCCATTACTGTACCAAGCGCGCAAAGGAACGGTGCAGAGTCTGATTGGATATGGCAAATGCAGGGAAAAGCACAGGGGACTAGATAGCAGGCTAGCGGCTTTTGGTTAGTGAGCCGCCTTCCTAGATAGGCGTCATGATGATTATTTTATCCAGCGCGGCATTACTGACGTCGTCCGGCCTTTAATTCATGTTAATGCGCCTACGAAGAGACAATCTGCGTAGCTAGCTGGCATCATTATTCGGGTTGCTGATGCGTACCTTTACGCAAACTACGTGAGCGGACTCTCTAGGCGAAAGAGTACACAAAACGCCTAATACAATCTACAATGTCTCGTCAAGCCCTCGTAAGTTGCAAACGTCGTGAGCGCCTCCAAGTATAGTGAGATGTATTTCGGCGTCGCTGACATGCACATTTGATAGCGCGGCCAGCACCATATCCTGCGAGCCCTCTCTCAATGGCCCAAGGATACCATTCGTCCCGAAATACAATTCCAGACTGTCCTACAAAAGCGCTTCGACCAACCCAAGCTAGCGCTCTCTGAGGAGGAGCAGTTGAGGCAAGCGAATGCCCTCTACTCGCTCCTCGACAACAGGTATAAAAAGAAGGTAGGTTTTGGTGTTGGGAGGTAGACATTTCTGTCAGGCTATGTAACCGGCGGACAGCATATTTTCTTTGAAAAAGGGACACCGCTGACAAGATTCTGTACCCTTCCAGTATCCCATTACCGGCTCGTTACTTCAACCCAAGAGCAACCCAACGTATTTTACCGATCTGCTGAAGGAGCTCGAAGAAGCGCCAACCCGGTCATACTTCGAGAGACTTTTGCTGAGGGTGAAGGGGCTTGTACGGTTACAGTAATGATCAAAACTAAAGACTTGAACTGGATAACGACTTTGTGTATGATATCTGTATGAAATGACATATGGCGCAATATTTTGGAAGAGGGAATTATCGGAGAATGACCGGCTGTTACTATTACTCTAGACAGCGCTACCAAGGCGACAAAATGGGAAATGGAAGAACTAGATACCCGTAATCTCCAGCTCTTGTATGAATTCGAAACACAATCTCCCGATCCACTTATAGTATAGTTGGACAGCTGTAGAATCGTCTATATCAAGTATACAGTCTAATGATACCGTGATGTATTCATTTATCCGTCTAGCATATATATACAGACCACGACACTGGCGCCTCTTTGCTGGGTATCTAGATGCACGCCCTGTTTTTCTTCGCCCCTGCCTTCCATGCCTTTCTGCATGGCTTCTTCCCCTATATATATTTCTTCTCAGGGTCCAAGCGATTCATAAGCTCCATGCTCTTCTCATACATGGAGAAAACAATGCCACCACTCAGCACAAGCCTGGCAAGTCTAGGTAACGCACCACTCCAGAACGTCAGCACGCCCTCGTGCTTGAAGATGAGCGCGGCGCAGCGAAAGCTGTTCCCATACACCGAGCGCGCCTCGATACTCTGCATGCGCGTCTTGATAGTGTCAAGCGGCTGCGTGACAGCTACCGTGATGGCACCAGCAACGCTACCTATCCCAAAGGTGGCGACTGAACCGAGCTTTTCGCCGGGCGCCGTGTACGATTCGGCGAGCTGCTTCAGCGAGGTGTAACTGCCGAAGCGGACGGCGCTATTGGCGCTCTGTCTGGCGGCAGTTGGTACCAAACCCTGGAAGAAGCCACGGATCCCGCGCTCGCGGGCAATGACGGGCACGGCGTGAATGAAACCCCTAAGGCGTGGGTTCGCGGACTTGCGGTCGTCGATCAGGGTTGTCTTGATAGATTCGGTGGGAGTGACAGCGAGCAGGGACTCAGTGACACCGGCACCAAACCCGGCGAGAACGTTGCGCGGCCCCGAAACGCGGCCGTTCTCGTCAGCTAGGAGGCGCTTGTACTGCTCAAAGGAGACGAAGCGTATCGCTGCCTTGGCTGAATTGCCGATAATGAGCGTTGTGCAGCCTGCGTACCACTGGGCGCCGAACGGTGGCCACGGCAGCTTGGCACCCGAGGCCAAATTCCGATTCAGCTGTGTGCGTGTCTTCGCGAATTCTGCCGGGTAGGTGATGGTGATCTCGATGGCGCCCGCCGTCGCGCCCGCGATAATTGACCGCAAGGGGCTTGGCTTTTCACGTTGTGGTTGTGACATGTTGTCCTGAGGCCTTCTTTTCCCTCCCTGGCCTTCCCGCCTGTATTTATTTAGGTCAAGGCTATCCAAGTAGACTCCACGACGCTTCCACGTGAGTCGTTACGAAAATATATCAATATGATCGTGCTGTCATGTGAGTCTGCTGACTCTAGGGGTTCTAAAGCTTGAGTCACTAATTGGCACTAAGACGCTGGAGTCCTTGTACTCCCCAGTCTGAGCGGTCTCTTCAGTGACGATTCACTTCTGATCCATGGGCACGGCTGCTGAGTGTTGGCTTATGATTGCCAGTTGCGACGGTCGACGGTGATACAAGCGCAGAGCTTGCTACTGGAACTTCGCTCTCCGGGAACGGAGCTGATGTTGTAGATTGCCGAGAATGTGGAAGTACCAAGGTACCTATTTGTCTGGCCGCGCCTATTCTGCTAGCTTTCAGCCTTATGTCATCGCCGCTATTTACACGCACTCTGCTACCTGGGTAGCTGGTTGGGCGAATTTCAGAGCAACGGGATGGTAGATTATTTCTATATGTATGCAGCCGAAATAGCCTGCCAGCGACCAACATTCTGCTTACATTAAAATCTGGGTATTAATTGCAATACACCACGGAGCTTTAGCGTATGGAGATCTGATTACCTCATCCCTGCATTACCATCCCACGAAGATCACCCAGAATACCATGCCTTGTCATCTCGGATGCATTCTAACAGACCAAGTCGTACTGCCTCCTGATTTGATTTGTACTGTGAACATGTAGCTCTTCAATCTCAGTATAGGTACTTAGTTATGCAAGAGATGTCTCGCGCCTTCCTCGTCGCATGCTAACGTTCAGTACAATAAACAATCACACTTGCCTATCCATCCGCAAACTAACACTCCCATAATGGACCCCATATCTGCCCATATATGACTCTGGGGTCTTTCTCCTTTTTCTTGCATCGTGACCAAATCTTGAAGACGAATATCAAAGCTCCTACCTTGGTTATTGATACCGGTGCATGACGGTTTTTAGATAGGGCAGAATCAATACTTCCGTATCTTTTCGGCAGAGCCTTCCACCTGTTTACATCAGCTCCAGTAGGCGTTACACTAACAAATCCTAAACCCAACGCCATGGAAGCTCATCCTTCAGCAATGAATTCAATGGACTGCGCAATATGCAGGCTCCCGCTCCGGGATCACGAGTCTTCCCTCAAGGTCCTAGGAGAACTCCCCTTTGATACGGTCAAAAGCATAATGAAACACCAATGGCGCAAAGACGTCACTAAAATAATTTACACGCATGCGCAGTACTACCATGATGAGTCGTTGGTCGATCTGTCGCTGTGCCAGAAACTCCAGCTGGAATACCTTGAAGAGGACCTCAAGAGTCATCGCACAAAGTACATCTTGCACTATCTCCACGCCGTCGTCGAGGCGTATCGGGACAAAGGGATCGGCGCTACGCAGGTGACGATGGAGGACGAGATTTTAGTTCGATCCAAGTTGTACGTTGCCTTCTTAATTGATCTTCTCGCTCGCCTCTCTGTGAAAAATCCGCTCAAAAACACAACCTAGCGCCTATAATAATGGCTTTGGCAGAGAAAAAGAAGCCCTGACTTACGACATCCCAGAAGACCTCGACATTGTCTTCAGAAAGGCGAAACCTTTTGAATGGAAAGGTACAATGACCTGGGATCAGTGCAAGAAGAACAGCATATACATGGCAGAGCAGATGTATGAGCAAGGTTGCGTCCGGGACGTTGTGGATCGTCAGCTCATCACGGTGATATCCATCATCCTTAGGCTAGATGACAAAACTTTTACGTTTGTCCCCAAGACGCCGGACCCAATGTGGTGCTGGAATCAATCCTTGGAACAGATTGAAGGTTTTCAGCATATGACCAAGTTGGACTTGTTTTAATGTAGCTTTCTATCATAATTTTCAGAATTGGTAAAAATGAAAGACTTGATAGACGGTTAACAGTCTATTTCACTGGTGATGCCAATTGACAGGCAAACTAGATTGGACAAGTGAACTTTGTTACATCGCATTGTAACTAAAATGAGGAATAAGGAGATCAAATTGAAATAGTTAGAGAAGATAAAAGATAGTCATCTAACAGGTAATCTCTACTTAAGTATGAAGTGCCTATGACGAAAGCTTAGGGTCGTTCCCCAACAGCTTACCAATCCCGCCACTGCCGCAGTATGCGAGTACCTTAGGTAACTATCTAGAGGTACGGAGGTAAGCTCTCATTTACCTCTAATTCACCTAATCCCCCGTAGCTCGTCAATGATAATCCTTCTGTGTTTTTACCTATGAATCATCAATGAAATGCGAATGAGTTAGCTACAAATACTCTGCCTATTGCACAAATTGTCTTTTACTTTGGCACCTAAAATTCGCAGAACTAACCAGCTTCAATTACCCCGGATTCGATCACCCCCGCATCGGCGGACCCTCTCTGGACGTTTAGCGGGTTCATATACATCACGACCGTCGCAGTCCGATCGCATTGCAGGTCTTACAAAGTTTAAAGTCCCAACCAATCTTCCGTCATCTCCCACCCAAGCTGTATAGAGTACCATCGTTTTCAACGTTTTCTATAATGGCTTGGCGTAGCTCGGGTAGATGTAACAAGTCTCTAGTTGAGAACTTGTGGACTAACGGGATGATCAAATCGGATCCGGTAAAAGATGCCTTCCTAGCAGTGGATCGCGCGCACTACGCGCCGTCATCACCATACGAGGACTCGCCGCAGGGAATTGGACACAGGGCGACGATCAGCGCGCCGCACATGCACGCCAATGCCGCGGAGTCTTTACTTCCTTATCTTCTTCCGTCTAAAAGCGCTACTAGACGACCGCGCCGTGTTCTAGACATCGGCAGCGGAAGCGGGTATCTGACACACATATTCGCAGAACTCGCCGGTGGCAATGCCGTCGTCGTCGGCGTGGAACACATCGCTGCATTGCGGGATCTCGGAGAGTCGAATATGCGGAAGTCGCCTGAGGGGAGGGAGTTGCTGGCCAGTGGACGGGTCCGGTTCCGTGTGGGCGATGGACGGAAGGGGTGGGTCGAGCCCGAGACGCTGAGTACATCCTCAATGTCCCCATCTGCCGCTGAAGCTATTGAGGCTGGTAAGGCTGTGGACGGGAAGGACGCGCATGGAAGGAATGTGGGGGGCGCGGCGGATGAGAGTGATGCACAGGGCTGGGATGCCATTCATGTTGGTGCAGCGGCCGCTGAGCTACATGAAGACCTTGTGAAACAGCTGCGGAAACCAGGTCGTATGTTCATCCCTGTTGAGGATGAGGGTGGTATGCAGTATATCTGGGTGGTGGATAAAGATGTGGACGGAAACATTGAGAAAAAGAGACTATATGGGGTGCGGTATGTGCCTTTGACAGATGCGCCCAGAAAATAATTAAAGGCGTTTCGATCTTGACGCAAGGCAGCCGTAAGGAATATGGATTATTTGGTCTGTTATGATACCTTGATAAATTACGATGACTTACCAGTATCCCATCGTGACAGGCCTACTGAGGGGAGTTATGGATACTGTGAAGAGTGATTAATTGAATACAAAATATGGATTGAACACAATATGCGATGGCAAGGTATCACAACAAGTTACCGTCATCTTATCCAACGCGTGTACGTGACCCAGCTACTATTGTCGTCCTTTGATGTGTTTAGGCATTGTAGCTTAGTCTATTTCCGTTGAAACTCCACCAAAACGCCATACGTTACTCACCTGGCCCAGAAGCCGTTATCTACGATAGCATCATGAGTCGATTGCCATGGAGGCCAAAACAACTCACATTTTCTTTCTCTTTCACCCCTCAGTTCTCACCTGCATTAGGCCAGTATGTGAAACGCTCTAAGTTCTGTGAGGAAATATTCTTCAAAGCCGTAGCGTGCGAATCAATCTGATCCTGTTATTGGATTGCTGTTCGCTGTTATGGTAAGGTTACAAAGTAGGTAGCTGACTTGGCAAATACAAAAATAGTAGAACTATCACCGCAACCCATTGTATCTCAATTTGCTACCTCTTTGCCGCATTTCATAGGTTTCCTTTGATACTTAGGTAGACTCTGTATTTGGTTCAAGCCACACATAGACACAGAACCTTAGGTAGGCAGGACCACCAGACAGGTTGGAGTTGGAACCAGAGAAAGGCGCCACAGTGAGCTAAGTAAGGGTGGCTTGACAAGACGCTCAGTGGGAGCTCTCCCAGTATCTGCACCACCAACCAATCACAGCTTCTCTTTTGTAATAGACAGTGGTGGACTCCACCAAAACGTCCCCAAACTTGAACATGACCTCCAAGCTAGCTCGGATTGAATAATGTTCGCCTCTCTGCCTCGTCCCTAGCAATTGCGCTCGGCCATCGACCCTCTCCCCTCCACCTCTCCCTCCAGCTTCATCGCCCAATTGCACTCCATCATGCAAGGGCTCACCACATCGACGACTGCCACAATGCTGTCTCGACAGCTTGTGCGCCGGCAACCCCTGCCCACTGCCACCATGGCCCGAATAGTCGCGCAGCGCACCTACGCCACCCCGTCCGGTCCCCCGCCAGCGGGCTTCCGATTGCCTAGGTCGAAGCGATGGGACGATGAATCTGAGTCCACCCTCGATCGAGCAGGCCGATTTTTCCTCCTGACTGAGATGTTCCGCGGCATGTATGTCGCGATGGAGCAATACTTCAGGCCACCGTGAGTCTGCCTCGGTTGAAGCTGGGATTTGAAGACTCAATGCTGATCTATTTACCATGTTAGATACACCATCTACTATCCTTTTGAAAAGGTCCGTGGCAATATAGATCAACTTTGATTTCTATTACGAGGAACGAATGAGTGCCAATGATGGGCTACACTGCCTGGTCCGCGGCATATGAGCAATGAGCATAAGCATGCGATATAGTTACATGGCGATATATGTTAATACTGGTATTATACAGGGGCCTATCTCTCCGCGCTTCCGTGGTGAACATGCATTGAGACGATACCCTTCAGGAGAGGAGCGCTGTATCGCCTGCAAGTTATGTGAAGCTGTGGGTTTACCCCTTAAGTTTCTGTTGTCTAATGTTGATCCGCCCGTGACGGTCAAGCTATATGTTACTGTTATCACTTTATGCATGCGTGGAATGCTGACACTTGTTACAGGTTTGCCCGGCGCAAGCTATCACAATTGAAGCAGAGGAGCGAGCAGATGGCTCGAGGAGAACAACTCGCTATGATATCGATATGACAAAGTGCATCTACTGTGGCTTCTGCCAGGAGTCGTGTCCCGTTGACGCCATCGTCGAATCACCCAATGCTGAGTATGCGACCGAGACACGCGAGGAGCTGCTGTACAACAAGGAGAAGCTTTTGGCTAATGGAGACAAATGGGAGCCTGAGCTGGCGGCAAACATCAGAGCTGATGCTCCTTACAGATAAAAGTGCCACTGCACCTATATTCGTCCGAGACAAAATAGTAAGAACTGTACATATCACCTAAGACTACTGATAAGCTTTTTCCGTTTGTGGCGTATGGCTGCGTTTCAAAGCATCTTTAAATATTTCTCATTATATGCTACCTGGCAACTGCGCCGTGATTCATTTCCCTAGCGATGGGTCCATCAATTTCCATTGATACCTACAAGGCAAAAATGGGCTATGACGAGGTACATAAAGTTCGAAGACGTAATCAACAATGGCCAGGTAGGGGCCAGGTGCAAGCAACTGGCAATAAAGACTACATAGTAAGCCGTCAACGGCCAGTCAGAGCCGGTCTACCGTGTAGTACATATCACGTGAAGCTACCCCCCAACTGGTACTGCTAGCTCCGCAGGCCTAAGCTCGGATATCCAGTCTTAGACGAGAAATTTATCATGACCTGCTTCGTCACTTAGTAGTAGCTCTCCTGTGATACCGGCCCTCATCCGACCAGCCATCGTCAACACCGCTGCCCACAACCGCACAACCGTGTCCGGTCCTTGCACGCACTCTCTACAATCTCGCCACATTCAATTGAGCCTGTGTCTACCGCCGATATGTTCCGAACAGCTATCCTCCGATCTGCCGTCACGGCCTCTCGCATTGCGCGACCTGTTGCCGCTCGCTCTGCCTTCGTCATGCCCAAAGCCGTTGCACAAACATCAAGGATCGCCGCCGTTCCCGCTGTACGGATGTACTCTGCTGGTGGTGGTCTGAAGAAAGAAGAGGTCGAAGGCCGAATCATGAGCATCTTGAGCGGCTTCGACAAGGTGAGGCGACCCCATTTCTAAAATCAACACTGCGACGATCTTCCGGCTGTTTTGCGCGGACTCCCTGTTCATGTCATGATCTTATCTCAGTCCGAGATGGATGGGAGACGGCACTGGTTCTGTGCAGCGCATTCATCAGCGCATATGGAGTGGTGTCAATCGTCATACTGCCTAGGAGAAGACAACGCTAACTCAAATGTAATCTAGGTCAACGACCCTAACAACGTATGAAATTCCGAGCGGCTTGATGCCATCCGTCCAACTTATTTCGCGGTCCACTGATGCAAAACAGATCAAGCCTAATGCGCACTTTTCAAACGACCTTGCCTTGGACAGCTTGGATACAGTAGAGGTTGTTATGGCGATAGAAGAGGTATGGAATTTATTTTTAGGACGGGGCGAGTTTGACTGTTTTGGAACATCTCCTTGCCAACGGCCTCGGACATTTACTCGGTGGCTAACAAAAAATACAGGAGTTCAGCATCGAGATTCCCGACAAGGACGCCGATGCCATCCACAGTGGTACGTAAACCCTCACCTTTGTGGGGATGTCTTTGACATCCCACCTTTTAACAAGTTTCATGCCACTAACGGAACATTCTCAACAGTAAACCAGGCTGTTGAATACATTTTGAGCCAACCTGATGCCAACTAAACTATTGCCTATATTGTACATTAATAGCTGCGCCACTCGCACACAAAATAACATGTGCTTGGAATACTAGGGTATCCTGAAGCGGTCGCCTGGGTTACATGCGGATTTTATGCACGATAAGAAGCCGAGCATGTCAAACCCCGTAGAAGACATGCTTGGTTTAGTCGAGCTAAAACTGATCGTGATGATAGCTGTCATCATGGCGTGCGGATGTTTTACAGCTTGACCCCACGCCCTTGTACTAGTGTATAGAGCTTTTATTCAACATTTTACAAGTGATTACGCGTGTGGGAGTCCTTCCCGCGTTTAACCAACATGCAAGCCTGTGTTGTAGCATTTCACTTAACTGTGGCCTAACTTCGGATTAGCTTACGTATTTTTATTCTGGTCGAACGTATATTGTCTTTGGCACGTGTAGGGATTGGTTTGATCACGAATGGATAAGACTAGAAATATGTATTGATATCTCTATAGAATAATTATGAAACTAAACAAGCGTGGTGTGTTGTTCGTGAATATCAGTTACTAGCAACCACATATCATCTTCCAACGGTGCCTTCATGGCATAGTTTCCTGCTTTCACTCCTCGATCGGACTTGTCTATACGCTAAGTTTGGTGAGCCAAATCTGAGGGTTAGTACCTAGATGATATTTCGTGTGCTAAAGGCAGCTCCAAGGGGAAAGCAGGATCTTTTGCGTATAGTACTGTTACTCGCCCTGGAGGTGGAACATCCCACGTGTACCCTTTGTGCCATAAACTGTTTCCTGCGTACGTGTGATGTGCAGACTGTCCCGTGGAATCTGTTGATCTAGGTAGGTGATCAACAGGTATACGAGACTGTGCTGCCTATTGAGGTAGGTACTTGCCATTGCATACAACGGCAGTGCTCGTCTAGGTACCTTGCTTATCCAGCTGACTTCTGGTAGGGACGTAACATTGTCAGCACCAACACGATGTCGCCATCTGCCTGGTAACGCGACAAAGTTATGAAGCTCAACCCAAGCCCTGACAAGTTCCATTCCTTTTTGAGTGCCTGCTATTATCGTATTGGTGAAAAGCACGCCGACCTAGGCTAGTTAAGATCCTAAGCTGCACATTGGAACCAACATCACTTTGCCAGCCTCTATGTTTGTCCAAGCCGTTCACGATGGCCATATACCTGCTTAAATATCGCCCTTTGGTAGCGGCGATTTATCATTCAACATCCAAGAATGTCATAGCAACACTCTTCATTTCATTACCTTCCCTATGACATTATGACGACAGTGACCCAGCTTGTACATCTGAGCGATGATATCGTCCTCAAGGCTCAAGATAGTCCCTGGCCCACTGTTCATGAAAAACCTTTTTGAGATATTCAAGTGCGTGGGTACAGCAAGTTCGACGCATTGCTCAAGAACGACGACATACGATCGAAACCGGAATCCTGGAGACAGGACCTAATCGGCCGGGTTAATGGTCTATTCGATCGAGCCAACGAGCTGGCAATATACACCCAGCCTAACAAGAGCAGGTGGCGCATGCAGCTCGAAACCCTGGTATTTCCCCGGGCCACGAAGGAAGAAGCGTGGTAGGTGTCTACAACACAATTTTAAATGCGTGTAAGTCGAGTCAATGAATTCAATAGCCTTCGTTGCCAGGGGCTGCTCTGGAGATCGGAGACCGATCAACAATCAGAGGACCGCAGGAAGCGCCGAAAGTCTTGTCATTGTACCTCGCAAAGTTATTCTCAGAGCTTGTACGTGCTGTGATCATTCTTGACGACCATGTTCGAGCAGGAGACTTACAATCTATGGTCGAAAGAGAATTGAAGAAGATTTTAAAAAATCGCCAAAGCCGTGATGGGATCCGCGTCTTCGGGAGTGACATCAATCCCAGGCATGGAACCATTCGTGATCGTGTAGGAGGAAAGGGGCCAGCTACAGAGCATGCCCGACAGCACTCGGATGCCAACCATACTCCGCCACCGCATCAAAACTTGTTTCCTAACAAATCACTAAAAATGAAACTTGGTTCAATTCGGTCTACTCGTTCGATTCAGTATCATTTCCGCGGCCTATTCATTACCGAAGAAAATGTAGACAGCCTCTTGGTCTTGAGCAAAGAGCCAGATTTCAGTATCAGTCGCAGCACAGAGGATGCGCGTCGTCTCCTCGAGAGCCTACAGCAACACAGCGAGTTAATCCTTACAACACAATTCGCATTAGATGAAATGGAGTATATGTGGACCGGTGAAAGAAGTACGTCAGAATCCAAACTTGGTTCAGCGACCGAGATCGAAGTTTATGCCGTCCTCGAGTACCGCTGCTTTTTTTGACCAATTCTGGAATATTACGAGTCAGCTTGCCTGTTTATCAATATCAAAGCCCGCGCTGGTAATACTAATGAAGGCTGCCTCAAACGGAAGCTACCAAGCTAAAGAACTATCAAACACACCGCGCATCTGCCCTAGCACGGCGATCTCTGAAGCAATTACTTGCCTTCAGTCGGACTCATTTTTACAAGTTATTCAATCTGCTATCACGGATACAATGCTTTCAATACGCCTAGGGCCTGATCCTCGAAGCAAAGACACTTCCACCTCACTCGTTCAGGTCTTGAAGTTCCATACCTGCAACCAATCTCAAATATCCCACATAATCAGGAAATATTCTTGCCTGGCTGAGAAAAAGCTACCAGGAGAGCTGCCACGACATGCATTGTATAGAAAGACTAGAAATGAGGGTGGTAACACATCGAAGGACCGATGGCTGTCTGAATATCGCCATCGCATGGCTAATCGTTCTTTTCGGAGGGAGTCAGATAAGATTATTCTTCAGGAATCAGAAAAGGACCATGAACCGTGGTCTTGCGACAGATGCAACGATACCACGAGATTCAGTTGCTAGGAAAAAGCCAGTGGGCAACGTGGCAGCCCATTAAAGAACACCCTTCTACCGATATTAAACCTATTTTTGTTGAAGGCCACCAGGAAAACACATCGGGGGACACGGAACAAAGACGTCCTAATTTCTGCCTAATCACAATCGGAGAGACAGGAGGTATTATGAGCCTTGCAAGCATCGTCAAAGCCCACCTCAAGAGTAATCAGGCCTATCAGGCAACCTTACAAGACCTTCGGTCGACACATGAGAAGGAAAAGGGACCTGTCCTGTACAACACCCCCCTCTCGTATCGCGAGCTTACCGACAAAGAATACGATTATTTGAATACCTGGATAGTAGAGCTACAAGACAGAGAGAATGATAATAAGATCAGGGAGGCTTGTAACAAAGGGCTTTATAACTTTTTAAGGCGTGCGGACTCGCAGGGCGAGGAAACGGATTCACGCAAGAGGAAGCGCTGAGGACGGAGTACACAATTCCGGGAAAACCGGCATCATACTCAATATCCCGGCGCATGGCGACATATGTATCTACATAGCCCCTGTTTCCATTCTGAAGGATTTTCGCCAAGGAGATGCGATGGGGGTGATTCGCTGGGGACATAGCATAGCGGCACCACACTCTACTTCAGTGTTATATATATGCCACTGGTACTACCCAAGGCTTCTTGGGGATCAAGCATACTGATCCTTTTAATAGTATACACCCAATAGATGTCACAAGGTATAGTTCTCGCGTCTGTATTTATGCGATAGTATACTGAGCGTGCAGAGCGTAATAATTGTGTGCTTTGAGCTAATAAAAAGCCAGCTCAGCTTTGATCTGCTCTAAAGCAGAAATATATCTATATAATAATTGACTTTTTCTTGAAAGCTGAATATGATGGAAGCAAAATAAATAGTACCATGCATTAGGCATGCTGACGTAAGATAGCTACTACAACTGTTACACTCGGTTCTCATACCAGATCTGTGTTTGGGGTCACTTCATTGTAAGCTACGGTTCATTTACTTAGTTAGGCTTACACCCCTAGGCAGGATCAAATGCTGTACAACTTCAAAAGGTCACATTGGATAGGTAAGCATCTTTTGATTGGTGTTTCGTAGGGATTCAGAAAACTCGATGGCATAATAGATCCTTCGTGTCATGATGGTGTTACGGTGTGTCATCTCCCTAGCAAGCTCAAGACTATGCATCTTCTTTAAATGCGCAAGCGTGCGCGGTAGAATTTCAGTGGCAATCATTCTCACAGTCAACTCCACCTGACTCCATGTGATCACCTATCCAGCACTTTTAGAACATCTCGACATGACAAACCTGGGACCGCTTACTACCAACTACAAGCCTACTAGCAGCGCAAGATGCAGCTCTATATACCTAGCGACGGATTCTGAAGGGGTTTGGTTAGAACGAGGTGATACGTCTGAAGGTTGTTTTCCGTCTAATTTCACGCCACTCGATGGATATTATTACTCGCCCGGGATCTGCCAGGATAGCTACACGTATGCCTGTATCTTTGGATCAGGCTCCCGCCAGACCTCTGCTACATGTTGTCCTAGGTGCGTCGATTGACTTGGAAGTGCATTTTTCTAGAGCTCAGATGGATCACATTGCCTGGATGAAAATGTGTATGAAGATGAACTGATGGAAAAGATTCAAGAAGCCAGACTCTACTATATGAGGCTAACAAACAAGACGACGTTGTGCACTTGCAGTGGTTATACTTGTCGAGCAACTCGAGAAGCAAATGACAACGCAGCGTGTCAATCGGTCCTCGAGTCAGACAGTTCGTACATCGGCGACGTGATATCGTATCCTAACGGAGTCGCTGAAGTAATCGGAACAACGACAGCATTGATTGGGGCAGGTGAAACCATCTATGCTATCGGTGTGCCGGTGCGAAGAGCTGCGACCGACCCTCAGTGGAGTATATTGTCGACGAGTCTGGACAGCGCGACTACGCAGATCGGGACGGTCTCAACAAGTAGCGAGATCACGACTCAGGAGTCGATACCACTCCCAAAAACGAGTGATGCGTCTGGAGATCCAGCATCTAGTACACCTGCCTCTACCAATGCCCTCGACCCCCCTATAGACAGCTCTACTACTCAAACACGCAACACCACAATAGGGGCTATCGTCGGAGCCGTACTAGGCGCGCTACTTATATTAGCGGCAGCGGCAGTTACACTTTATTGTATTCGAAAACGCAAGAAGAGATCGACTCAACCATTAGATGTTGTTAGTGCTACCGAAAAGCCAAGAGCACAAACTCCAAGATATGAGCTAGAAGAGCAGATGGGAATACAGGAGATGAATGGGCGTGCAGCCGCTGCGGAGTTACATGGGCATTGGCAGCCAGTAGAGCTGAGCTAAGACACGTCAAAGGATCTCTTGAGCAGGCATTAAAGTTATAACTGTATACGGACATACAAGTTGTGACATGAGAAAGTTAATACATGGGAAACCGGGTAATAAACGGAACATGGCTAGTGAAGATCTTTCTTTCCTTATCTGTTATGGCATTACTAAATGACACATACTTTAGAGCGCGGTCATTGTTGGAATGATAAGTCCACTAGGAGATTTTCCAGAAGTAATATGAGTGTCTCAAGCACCTACCTAGTTACTGCTGAACATGTTGATATCCTACTGTTTAAGGACACATACCTTAAAAAAGACCCATTATATGAAGATATCAGGCTTACAGACCTGAGCTGGCATGAAACACCCTTGGAACTTGAGGATTAGCAAAGAACGGCAAAAGCCGTGCCAATTGTATGATGCATTAGCACCGAGGCCCACTGCCACAGAGGTATGGAGTCCCGTACCCTTACTACCAGGCCAGCGGTAACGGCGCCGCCAGACTCATGCTAGCCCGGGCCAAATAGCCGCTAGCCAAGTAGGTAGTCAGACTGTGCTCGGTCAGCTCAGTGCCGACAGTAATTGGGGAGTCCAATAGAACCGTTTCTCATGAGACTGGCGGATAATTACAACTCGGCTTAATTGCTCACACTCCTTCAGCTCCGGACAATAAGTAGTCGTAAGGTTCTCGTAACATTTTACTTACTTATAGAAGACCACTCCCATCAGAGTTTACGGGAGATAGGCGCTTGAACAGGTACAGAGGGCCACAAAGTTAGATTGTCATATGTAGACAGAACCTACAATCAAGACCGGGAAAGGTCATTGAGAAAAGGAGTCTTAGATGGCGTGAATATCACGGGCCTGAATAGCCTAAGTTTTCTCCCATTTTCAGGATGAGAAACCAAGGCCCTCGAGACTTCGAGAGAATTATACTGAATATAATCAAGTTTTAAGCTCTGTAGTCCACACAGTAGAGCCCTTGTCACACAAGGCGCATGACTAAAGATGCGAGTACTGCCCAAGGGGTAAATTTAAAGTACCACGCGCAAATACTAAAAATCAGTAATCATCAAATCCAGCCAGTACGCCTTTACAACTCTACCATAACAAAAGAACGGTGCTTGTACAACAGAGGGGGCCACCTGTGGACCCTACATGTATGGTGGCCGATCCTCCACTCAGTCGGATAGAAGGGTCGCGTCTGCAAAGCACTACAGTGGTATGCCTCGATAGCAAGGTACAGTACCTAGTCTAGATCTATACAATTCCACTCACGTTATGCTGGTATCCAATCGTCGCTGGAGACAGGGGGATAGTTTGGAAGAATCTGAAGATGGGTGTCTGGGTTCTAACACCGGTCACAAAGATGGTAATTGTTAGAGCAACGCTATTTTCTGAGAGAGTGAAAGTACTGTTGCTCACAAGGCTGTTATACAGTTGCTGGTAGGAGTCTTGCTGCTCCAAAACCCCTGCCTACAAGGTATATTCATACAGATATCCTGCCAAGGCCCCTGGCCTGTACAAAATTTAGGGTTGCGCTAACAATCAGCATCCTTCTGGCCTGTACTATGTATGTAGAAGAGGAGTATACTAATTAGTGCATGATCTCGAATAATTCGTATGATTGAATCAGTAGGGAGGTCCATCTACTCAAGCGCGCGCTACTATGAATGGTTACACTAATTTAGTCGAGTTACAGATTGGGAACGGTGGTAAAGAGGCTTGAGTTGATTTTGTGAAGGAAAAAAAAAAAAAAGAACTATGCAGTCTTACTTAGTAAAGGCACCAGCCTAGGTACCAGATTTTAGAAATGGTGCATATTGCCATCGTGTAGGACGGTGAGCAGCGACATATACTTACTTATGTGAGTACCTGCTTCTACAACTTGAAATGAAGTGGGTGATACTTTAGGAGTTACTGTAGCCGCCTTTTCAATACGGGCTGTGAGCTATCGTCAACTTTTAAGGTCATTTGCGGCATACAAGACCTTTTCACTTGGGCCTGTTTGTTGCTTGCAGATAATGAAAAGACTGCTGCAGACACCTACATCCTAGTAAGAGATTATTATGTAAGATGATTGTGTCTGTCTCGGTACTTGAACTTTGCCGAGCAACACGGCATACCCAATAGGTACTGGTAACTAGCGGGAGCCGGGATCGGCACAAGGTTCGGCAAGGATCAATGACGTAGCCAAGTCGCTTGGCAGGCCCCGAACATTTTCTTACTATTCTACCTAGACTAGTTTGTCCAAGTGACCAACTTCCGTCGGCAGACAATCTTTGTTAAGCCTCTAGACTGATCCACAACTTTTCCTTGCTGGCAGGGAGAGACCAGGGAGAGACAAGGGAGTAACAGGGGACTAATATGGCGATACGCACTACGCACGCTATGTAGGAATGTAGGAACACCAACCCTGCCCCGAATTTCTAATCAATTGCTTCTAGATGACGTTGGTTTGCATAGGTAGAGAGAGGGCTTTACGCTTGCACGATGGAAGATCCTTGACGCAGAACCATTGTCCAAAAAACTAAGACATAAGCTGCATGCGTATCTACATGTATACTTACGTACGTACATACATACGGACATACATATGTAGAAATGGTGTTTATTGGCGTGACAATCGAGACAATGACATTCTAGTACCTACCTTGAAAGTAAGAAAAAACCAATCCAGGAGCACTGCCATGACGTAGCTGCTCACGGAGAACCTGGGAGTGCCACCAAGCGGGGCAGGTGGGAACTTGCAAAGGCTTCTTTTCATAGCACCCTTGCCCGTTCTGCCCATCCTAGAACTATCCTTGAACCATCCTTGAACAGAAATTTCGGAAATGGTCAGATCGATCGACACATTTGGTAGGCTCATCTGAGCATGCTAGGCTCGGGCCCGTTCTGTTGGTCCATTACCAGCACGTGTGCGCCGTCGAAACGTCGTCGGACCGTGGTCGTGCTGTGTCGTGAGCGTGGGCTCGGTGTGGCCAACTACGACTCGAAGATCTCTCTGGCTCTTCGCCCGGTCAGACCCGGTGCTTACATTTTCGGCCATAGCGACAGCTGTGGAACGACAAGTAGATTCCTCCATCCACCTTTGCGCATATCATCGCCTGTTATATAAGGCCGAGTACCCATTAAACTCATCCACCCCTTCTGCATACCCCATGGAGACCAGACCAACAACCACTATTAACATACTTTGCAGCCGAACTGCAGGACTTTGCGGTGGAAATTGGCTACGAACCCACACCACTGCCTCGTCATCGTATTAATAGCCCATTCCCCCCTCATCACCATCCCCAAAATTTCCCAGATTATTCCCCTTGTTCCCCAGGTCTGTTCCCCCAGACCCTCTCCACACACGTGTCCGCCCGGTTGGATATCATCCCACAGCATTACTGATGCGTTGGTGAAAGCTTCTCGCTTCTCGCCGCTTCTTATCCCTCAACATTAGAGTTTCTTCACTTATCATAGAGTTCGCAGCGCCACCAAGCCTGGCAAAATGGCGTCCGACCAGGAAAAGCGAGGGTTGCCGGGCGCCTTAACCCCGAGCGCAGATAGCTCTGCTTCTTCGGGCCACAATGTAGCCAACAACCTCGGCGCGCATAAAGTCGAGAAAGAACACGCCAAAGAGCAGACCGGCAAGAGGGAGCTCAAAGAGGAAGACTGTGAAGACGAGCTGGGCTTCGCCTTCTCTAGCAAGAAAAAATGGTGGATATTGACAGTCATTTTCCTCGTCCAGACCTCGATGAATTTCAACACATCGCTCTACTCCAACGGCTTAGTGGGTATCTCAGAGAGGTTCAGTGTCAGCGAACAGGCCGCTCGTGTCGGAGCTGCCATCTACCTCATCACCTATGCCTTCGGATGTGAGCTGTGGGCTCCATGGTCCGAGGAATTCGGTAGAAAGCCCATCCTACAGCTCTCCATGCTCTTTACCAATATATTCAACTTGCCTGTTGTCTTAGCTCCCAACTTTGGGTCACTCCTCGTCGGCCGAGCACTAGGTGGTCTATCCACCGCCGGTGGTAGTGTAACCCTAGGTATGATCGCTGATCTGTACGAAGCTGACCGACAACAATACGCTGTTGCATACATGTGAGTTGCTCGTCATATACCAGCTCGTCTTTCACTTCTGACACCTTTCCCTCACAGTGTGTTCTCATCTGTCGGTGGCTCAGTGCTCGGGCCGATCGTCGGAGGTTTTGTTGAGATACTGGCACCTGGTCAAGCCTGGAAATGGTGTATCTGGATTCAGCTTATCTTCGGTGCCTTCGTTCAGGTTCTTCACCTCTTTACAGTTCCCGAGACGCGTACAACTGTCATGATGAATCAAATTGCCAAGAAACGTAGAAAGGCTGGCGAGGAAGTATATGGTCCTGATGAGATCGAGTCCTTCTGGCATCGATTCACGGTCAAGGAGCTTATATACACTTGGCTGCGACCGTTCCGCATGTTTCTAACTGAGCCGATTGTACTCTCCTTATCGCTACTCTCTGGTTTCTCTGATGCCCTTATCTTCGTCCAGATTCAATCTCTTGGCCTCGTTTTCAAACAATGGGACTTCAATAGCTGGCAAATCGGCCTCGCCTTTGTTGGCTTCGGCGTGGGTTACCTGCTAGCATGGCTTATCTTCATTCCATCTTTCAGCCGAAACAGGAAGCGAAGAGAGAAGCATCCCGAAGACGAGCACGCTCAATACGAATCAAGGATGTATCTCTTGCTATGGCTGGCTCCAATGCTGCCTATTGGTCTGCTCATCTTCGCCTTCGTCAGTGCCGGACCACCGCTTCACTGGATTGGTCCTATAATTGCTACAGCAATCATCGGCATTGCCAACTACGCTATCTACATGGCTACCATCGACTACATGATTTGCGCTTACGGTCCTTATTCAGCTTCGGCTACCGGCGGCAATGGTTGGGCTCGTGACTTTTTGGCCGGTGTCCTCACTGTACCTGCCACTCCATTTTACACAAATATCGGACGGGCTCAGCATAAGAATTTCGAATATCCCTCTCTTATCCTGTTTGCTATTTCAGTCATTCTAGTTGCAGCCGTCTATTGGGTGTACTGGAAGGGCCCCGTTCTCCGCAAGCGATCCCCCTTCGCGCAGAGTCTAGCAGAAGGTACGGCTGAGGTTCTGGGTCGCCGCGTGAGCAATGCAACGCGTCGCTCTAGCACAGCTGGTCACCCTAGTGTCCCACCGACCGCCGCCGGCGCTGCCACTGAACCAGATGTCGAACACACTGCCGCAATCTCGCCGGCAACGAGGGGTCCAAACCGTCCTAGGTTCGGCCCCGAGTCACGACGTAGCTCATATGAAGCTAGTCATCACGCATCATCCCGCCGCCAAAGCCGGATTGCATCACGGAACGTGTCCCGGAACCCCAGCCGGAGAAACAGCCTGGATGAGGTGGAGGACGAGGTAGCTGATATCAACGCTGAGGCTATCAACAATAGGTTGAAAAATCATTTGACTACCATTCCTTCAGTCCAAAACTAGTTAGCGGCGCATTGTGTAGCACCATCAGCGTTGTTTGTATATACTGTGTACCATAATGAATTACACCCATAATGCCTACCATCACAACTCTACGTGATCTCCCTTGCCATGATGTAGGGTTTGAGACATTAAACCTTCTTAAATCTCTCTCCCGAGGTCTAGCTAAGAAATAGTGGTATAATTATGTATGAAAAACCAGTTAGCGACAAAGATATTGTAAACCGATAATGATTAGTAGGCATGGAAGATAAAAACCTGCTCTTTAAAGTATCATTACAGACCAAGTCGTCCCCCTAAGCGAGACCAGGGAATAATTCCATTGCTTCAATCTAGTGAGTAATGATACTTTTATTTGAAATTTATCTACTTCATAAGACTCATGAATCCAATGACATGAAACTGGCTCCTCTTGCTTGCCGGCCTAGACAAATCCTGATGCCCCTCCCCCCGGCTAGACTGCCGATTCTAACCAGCAGGATTACTTGGAGATATCTTCTTTGAGCGCTGAGAATTTCATGCTAAAATCCCGGGGAACCTAGTTCGGCCTCACGGCCTCCTCGCTCGCATACATCACAACAGGGCCGGGCAGAGCGCTTAGCGGGCCGTTAATCTGGCAGACTGTAGGCGTGAATTTGCCCATCTGGAGACAGCTCAGATACGCGTTGGGGTTGCTGGGCATGCCTGGGGCGACGGTGAGCTGGTGTGAGGCATCTAGACCCGCGCTGTGGAGCCGTGTTAGCGAGCGTTCCTCTGAATAAGGCTGTTGTATATGAAGGCAAGCATCATAGCAGGTAGCTTCATCTTACCCGTCTGCCGTCAGCGTTTGATAAAGCTCAACGCGGTAGTTCCCAGAGCTTGTCCAATTATTGAGGCGCCATGCCACCGATGGATCCTCGCATGCAGTCCAATCTATGGGGCCTGGGCTAACACTGGCGGGCCAAGCGTAGCTGCAAGTCGTCGTGAGGTTGGCGCCGTCTGTGGATGACGGGTCCGGGTATGTGACTTTTATGCTGAGAGAGGAGTTGATTGGACCTGTGCCGTAGGGCCCATCGGATGGGAAGGTGCCATGTAGCTCGGTCAGATCAAATTCGTGAACTACTTGCCGCCCGTGAGGCATCGCTAGAGCGATGGGGAGGAGGGTGATAATGGACGTCAAGCTGCTGATGGCGTGCATTGTGATAAAAAATGATTGTTTGTGTACCTAAAATTTGAGGCTAGAGGATTGTTGACGTAGCTTGGGACGAATCTTAAAACACAGGCGTAGCTACGTTGTCAAGTCATCATCGCAAGAAGGAGCGTCACAGCGATAGGGTTTATATACCCCGAGAAAATATTCAGCTAGCCCAGTGTGACCTACCTAGCGGCCTCTATCGCAAAGCATGCTTGCCTCGCGGGTTCAGAGAAGCGGTCAATGATTGGTCGCGAGATCTGACATGAGTGAGGCTGAATCAGAGCTTCTCTTTGTCACGAACTGGTGATGACGTCTAGAGACCTGACTGAACGGATAAGCCCGTCAGCAACCATTGCGACCACTAAGAAAACATGTCTATACCTATTCTATATATATATCAGTTAGACTAATGAGTCCTATTTCACGCTAGATAACTCGTAATGATGCTGACTTGAGATTCATCGGATGCGATAACCCATGTACAGAGCTGCCAACATTCTCGTATCCGGGCCGACTTGAATGTGGTAGCCAGTCGTTTGCCATGCCAGGTAACGTGATTTCGATATGTCAGCCTCAGCCGCAATCTGACGATAGAAGCTTATGTAAACAGAAATCATGTAAGCGAGGTGGCAAGCGAGGCGACTGACGGCATGTAGTCGAGCCAAATACGAGCTGCGGTTAACTGCCGCCTTTCCGCGCAGCTGGAAATCGTCAATTTTGTTGGCCTCTATCATGTGTGGTTGATGGTTGTCTTGTTGTACAATCAACAAGTCCGTTAACAGAGTTGTTACAGCGCTCTGGCGAACCCCGCGGCTGCTGTCGCGGCGTAGCAAGTCTACCGGAGTGCTCGGTAAGGGAGCCAGCCAATCCTTCAGCTGAAGTGCATCTAGCACCAACAACTGTTTGGTAACGTCTATAAATGAATTCTTCTCATGCTTGACAGCTGAGCAGCCAAGGTGTGTAGAGCTTTCTCTTTGTGGTTTTCTATTGCATGGTACACCCTGCAAGTTCACCGAATCGGCACGCGTTCCGAAAAGCCTAGTTGCCTAATGAGGTAGGGAAAGGCGCAAATGAACCATCCACTAGGTACTTTACAACACCTCGAATCTCTAGGACTCCTTGGAGTTACACCTCTGGCGTAGCAATCCCAAGGTTATGTTATAAAGTATAAAGGGCTTCAAGTGTCAAGTCCGACGGACCTCTGCGTGCAGCACAACAGAGATAGCATATAGCTATGGCAATTGCTAGAGTTTGGACCTAGCTGATAATCTCACCCCTGGTTAACTAAATCATCGACGCATCCAAACTGAATGAATTATGAATTGCAGACTGACCCCCAAACCCAGCGACATGGATCTGAGTAAGCACAGAGCACTTAACTAGCGTTGTTACACTTCCACATGACCAAACAAGACACATTGCTAGGGTAATTCCACGTATAAAGTGATATTTGGTTTAATTCAAGAAAAACAGTTAATTATTTTCTAGCGATGGTTGTAATGATGGAATGGAATGCACTATCTAATTCGAAATAACGCTTCTATGCGCAAGCAGTGAGTGTGGAGGGGAAAATCTCAAAATTTCAGGGATAATTTCAAGGGGAATTCAGTCATTTGACTAGCTTTAGTCACGGCACTGAGATACTCAGGTCAATACACCCAGCCCCTCAAAGTCTCTCCTTTTCATCATCATCATCCTCCTCCTCCTCCTCCTCCTCAATTTAGTCGTCATCTTAATCCTCGTCTTCAACGTCATCCTCATCTAGGTCAAAAGCCTCAAGAATCTTCTCAAATGTGTCATCGTCATCTTCGTACTCGATGGCAAAGTCAATCCTCTTCTGTTTGTCGATATCATCAGCCGCATCTTTGACATCATCAGACAAGTTGTCGATCAGCCACAAAATGTCGTTGTTGTCTTTCTCCTCGCCCCGCCCCAACTTGGAGGAAATCAGGGGTGCGATCTTGAGTACGTTATAGCCGTCCACTTCTGTTGTATCGAGTGGAGGCGACTGATCGCCGCCTTGGACGAAAACGTCGGCGGCTCTCTCCTGATCATCAATGTTCACGAAGAGCCGAACAACGCCAGAAGCAGCCATCAAGGGAGGCGGACGGGATATACTAGGCATCGGAGGGTTAGTTGGTATAGTTTACGTGGATAGAACAACATCAATTTTCACATACCTAACATCATCCGCAACCATGCTAAGCAGATCTCTGGAATTCACACTCACGACTATGTCCGAGTCGTGCGTCTCACGATCTTTAAACCCGTATAGGTTCATCGCGATGCCACCCATGAGACCATACTCGACGCCTTGCTCGTTCCATATGTTGACCAAGTAGTCTACACCCTCGTAGATCTGGTCTAGCTCGGCCGTTTCGGCTGCTTCCTCCAGATCATCGAGCTGGTCCATCGTGTATTCATCGCCACGTCTCTCGATGCCATGAGGTACTGCTCGGCTTCCGTTGGCAATAGGGGTTGCTGCACTAAGTGCGGCTTGGGTAATACCAATTCCAAGGAAGAGTTGCGTGAAATGCATATTGAGTAAGTGGTAAATGTATTTTATTGGTAATACAATCTTAGGTGTTTATATAATTGAAGTTGTTGTAATTGTCATGTAGAGGATGATGATAGCGAATTCATTCATCTTCATGTCTTGGAATTGCAGCCCTATTTATCTGCGATGCCGTCTAGCTTGTCTATCACACTTTACATCATGAGTTTCTATGTTTAGTCTGAGGGGAGTCCTGTCGAAGGTAACTTGAGGTCATTACCGCTGGGGCCACGAGCTATGATCGCAACCAACTATGTAGTGACGATGTTCATCAGTCTCGAATCACCCCAGTAGTCGAATGGATTCGGCTCTAGGACTAAAGGAGGCGTGATAAACCCATAGGTTATTAAGTTTGTCCATTTTCTGGGTCATAGTGGCGATTGAAGGCAACTTGGTAGGCAGATGCCATGATGAATTTGGCAACAATGTTGGTTACTAGAGAGTGTAACTTGCATAGCACTTTGTGTATCTGCAGGCCTTCATTTCGATAATAACATCATTTGGACCACATTCTACGATCTTTCGCCCGATGGAGTTTTACGCGTTATCTTGGCGGGCTGCGGGCTGTGAGCAGTGAAACCAACTGACCTTAAGCCAGCTGAAGATCACTTGTTCGTTCTTTCGACCACAATCCTTCACTCAGAGATCCTCTCGAGAACCAACAACACTTTTAGCAAAATTGTTATTTTTATCAACTTATCTGGTTGGTCAGGGTTGCAGATCTTGAGGATCTCTTAGTTGCCTGTGTTTAGCAAGTCCATGATTCCCAACTCCATTTTCTCATGTATGTTAGCTGCAGAGTCGCATTTGGTGGGGTACGTGACGTCACTGCTAGACAGCGTAGAAATCGTACTATTGTGACTCTGTTGCTATCATAGCATGAATACCTAAGTAAGCAAGTAAGTAAACAAGTAAGTAACAAGCAGATGCCACAGAATTTCCTGTTAATTAACTCTCCCATCGTCCACATCAACAAACACAAATCATTAAACCCGCAGATTCTACAACATTTCGCATGCATTGCCTGTGCAGAAAGAGACAATGTTTCAGATAGCTTTGCCCGGCGACCGTCGTGCGGGCCACGGTATTGACGAAGTACTGCAAGTCATCGAAACACTCAAGGAGGCTGGTATCAGATGCTGCTGTATCGTGGGTGGAAGGGCCCTACGGTATTACGGGGTGCCGCGTGTCCCGACAGTGAGACCCTCACCCATGCGACGCTACATACGATCTAATCTTTCACATAGGACTGGCATATCTGTGTACCAAATGACCAGTTTGCTGCAGCTACTGCTGCCATCACGGAATTGGACGACAAGTACATGCAATGGCGTGAGATACTCCCACAGCTCCGGTCGCTGCTACACACATACCCGCACTTCAAACTGCAGGGTGTCGGATTCTGTTTCTACATCATGCCGGCGTCCGAGTACTTTGTCAATGACCTCGACGAGTCTATGATTGAGCGAAGCTTGAATAATGTACCCTACCCACAACTGGAGGTCTTCGCACAAAGTCTGATTACCACCCAACGCTGGCCTGAATTAATTCAAGTAGTAGACGGCATGGATTTGACGGAAGAATGGGGGATCGAGAACCTAAATTTGGGCGAACCTAGCCCTGCCGAGGCGGAGTATGTCGTGGAGAAGAATAAAAAGCTGACCGGGCTGGCCAGACTTCGCACTAAGCCGATAGATCGCTTGGAGAAATGGAAGACAATAGTGGCGACCAAGAAGGATCGCATCAAGTTTCATTTACCTAAAGAGAGGTACGACACACAATTCCGGAGGAAGGGAACAACACAGGATCCGCGATTTAAAGAAGGCAGAGGTGTTTAATAGCGAGCGCACTGGTGTATAACCAAACGAACGTAGAAGTTTTCATAGCTATTTATTACGTAGAACCAAAGTTGAGATTCTAGTTGATGTGGGGAAATGCGATATAAACACCCTTCAGGTGTTGGGGTCAGCTCAGAGAAGCTGACTCTTGGTTGTGTCCATCTACTCTACTAATACGCGACCTGAGGAAAGAAGAAGAAAGACCGAAGTAATGCGACAGCACCATCTCTCAAAATCCATGAGCAATCCTTGCGCCTGGTACTGGATGTATTCACAGTATTAAACGAAGGATAACTATGTCCGTTGGGAAGTCTAAGGTATAGAGAATTTAACTGATTTGATTGCTGCAACTTGCTATCTTGTTTCTCGCTCTCTCCCATGTAAGTGAAGACATCACAAAGCATATGAATACAGTTCATGACCTCAAAGTTCCGAAGTCACTGCTAACTATACCACAATCCTCCACTAAGTTATTCCATCTCCAGAAATGGTATCAGCACTAATCAAAGCAACGCAGATGTCAAAGTCACTGCAGTGAACATTATACGGCTCATATTATTGTTCGCAGCATAACCTGGGTCACGTTGTAATATACCTATATTTTGAGAGTAACCTAGAATGAGGTCATATGTAGCTCGCCGTGTTGGCTTTATTCGAAAGTGACGTATACTGCTGAGTCACAATGTTGATCGATCACCTCGATATAGTGTAACTCTACAATAAGGATCTTTGCTTCGTCTTGTGCCGGTTCTCACATCTCTTGGCACTTTCTGCGCCGCCTGGGCGTTTGAGGTCTAAGTGGCGGAGCGTTCAATTCGATGTTTACAATGTGGACATGTCTGCAAGGTAACCAACGACAAGTAAATATGCTCCACAACCGGGGCGAAAACCTCTACATTTCTTTCAATAACACTGGTCTACACCAAAAATTACATCATAACATACTATGCTTCTACAAAAAGTCCTCATGGGTCTATGTGTAAATATAGCAACTGCGCCGCACTATTCCTAGAACCGGTCTGTTACAATTATAAGATGTGTAGTAGTTACTGTTGTAACTTTAACAGCAGTAAAGCTTTGTAGCAGCCTTGCAGCTCTTCAGACGCATTTTAAATTCTTGTTAATGTTAGCAATCCATGAGACCTCACAGTTACGATTCCAATACGACTCCTTTGATACGAGCTAAGAAGATCAGCACTTGAATATCTTCGAATCCTGAGAACAAATTGCAACTCAACTGATGAAAACTCTTAAGGAATATACCCTCAATCCCAGAAAAGCGTAAGCTAATTCGGCAACCGGCAAACCCCCTATGATTTACTGACGACGAATGTGACAAGGGCTCTTGTAGAGGGCTTGGAACTTAGTTATATTTATTAATAATTTATTAGGGTTCTTTAGGGCCTTGATCTTTCTTTCTTTTCTATTTTGGAGTGGGAGATTCTGTAGCTATTTATGCTTATTTAGGCCTTATATAATTTGTAACTCCCTTTTGTCTATTGGGTATTTATGCTTTAATTGTTAATCTTTTTACAGTTAATAAATTGTTCTTATTTAATTATTTATAGCTTTACTTTCCTTTAGGGGTAGTATTAGTTATCTTTGGTTTTAAAGTTTTAGCTGTATAATACTATTTCCCTTTTTTTTAATGCTTAACTTTAAGTATAATTTAATTCTTTAGGTAGATTGTAAATTTAAGGTTATAATAGTTCGAAGGTCCGTTAGTTTACCTAAGTTTTATTAATGGAATTATTTAATAAAAGCCTTTATATTAATGCTATTTATATATTTATATAGCTTTTAAATTTAATACCTTTTAGTTAGCTAATCTTTTTATTTAATTAAATACTTTATATTCCTTTAGATTTTTAAAAAGTCTTTAATTTCTTTTATTTAATAGTCTTTAAATTTTATTAAAGGTGTTTTTTATAAAACCTAGTTAAGGTTAAGCAATATTTAATTATTAGCGTAATAAAGCTTAATAAATAAAATATAAAATAAATTATAGATTTTTTAACTTTTAAGTAATATAAGTTTAATAGTAATAGATAAGATTACTTTATAAATTTTAAAAAAGTTGAATATCTTTTTATTTAGCTTTTTAATAAGTCTTTTTATTTTAATATTTTTTATATTTAATATTATTAATTAGTTTTTAATATATTAAGGTAAAGCCTTTTATTTTTTAT
Organism: Xylaria bambusicola; assembly: GCF_022495145.1. NCBI lineage: Eukaryota > Fungi > Ascomycota > Sordariomycetes > Xylariales > Xylariaceae > Xylaria > Xylaria bambusicola. The sequence continues at coordinate 37,330 of NW_025953598.1, read as the reverse complement.
TTGCTTATCCCTTTATATATTATTAGGCCTTTTTTAACTATTCCTTAACTTCTTTATATACCTATATTATTTAATAGGTATATAGCCTATTAGATAGGTTATAGGGTTATACTATAAAGGGATTATATATAGCTAAATAATAATTATAATTTGTATAAAAAGGGGATATATATATTAAAGCTAATATAGTATTATTATATATAAATTTAATAATTAATAAAAGGTCTTCCTAATTAAATATTTTATAATTAATAAATATTTATAAATAAATTTTAAGGATTTAGTTAAATTATTTTATTTATTTATTAATTTAAAGGTAGAAGGTTATATTTATATAAGGTTTAATATTAATAAACTTTAAAAAGTCCTTTTATAAATAGCTTATAAATTTAAAATTTTTATTAAAAATTATATTAAGGGGTATATTATATAATTTTTAATAATATTTAGTAAAGATTTTAATAAAATCTTTAATTTTCTTTTTTTTAACTTTTAAGGGTATAAAGTATTCCATTTTTATAAAAGGATTTATTATTATTTAAATAAAGTTATAACTATTAAATAAAGGTAGGTTAATAATAAAGTCCATTATAACTAATTATTATAAAATATAATATAACTTTATAGGTTAAAGCAATTTATAAGGGGTATATTATAAGGCTTTATTTTATTAATAGATATAATAGCTTTATATAAAATCCTTTATAATTGCTTTAATATTAAGCTATTAAAAGTTCTTTATAATAAATTCCAATATTTTATCTATTTTTATATATTCTATTATTTATATATTATACTTTATCCTTATTACTTTTTATTATATAGCTATAAATACCTATAAATATCCCTTTTTATATAATAAGTTATTTATAAGTTTTATATCTTTAAAAGGTTTATTCTTTTATAAATAGTATTTTAAATTATCTTTTATTACTTCTTTAATAAATTTAATAAACTTTAATAGCTATTTAAGTATAAAAAGGCTATAAAGTTATTTAAAGGTTAATAATATAAATATTGCTAAGTTAAATATTAATCCTTTAAAATATAAAAAATATTTATTTTATAAAACTAATTTAACCGGTTAGTTTTTACTTCCCCTTTTTTTAAAGCAATATTAAACTAGTTTTAATATAATATTAACCTTTTTATTTAATTTACTAGGTTAATAATTTATTATAAACTAATACGTTAATAATTACTATACCTAATAGGCCTATTATCTATTTAAAACTTTAGCTATTATAAAATATAACAGGTTTTAATAATTAAAGTAGATTTTAATTTAATATTAAACACCTTTTAAGTATTAGTACTACTAGTTAAATCCGTTTACTATTATAAGTAATTCTTTATTATATATTTTATAATTTATTTCTATTAATATTAACTTTTAAAAGTAAAAAGCAATAGGGTAAAGTTTGCTATTATTATCTTTTTATAATAGTATAGCTTTAAAGGTAAAGTTAAAAGCATTAATTTTAACGTAAACTATTTTAAAAAGGTTAAAATGGATAAATATAAAGGTTATAATAAAATAATACTTAAGCTTAAAGAAAACTTTATTTATAACTTCTATTTATTTCTATTATTATTAATTTATTTTATTTATATTTATTAATAGTTTTATAATTAATAAGAACTTTTTAATAAATTTTTAATAAAAGTTTATAAATTTAATAAATTACTATAATTTATATAAAGTAATTAATACTTCCTATTTAATAATATAATTAATTTTATTTTAAACTATTAAAATATTATTAATATTAATAATATATTTAAAAAATTTAACTTTATATATATATTATTTATATTTTTAAGGTATTATTATTAAATTATACTTATTAAAGCATTATAATACTTCTTTAACTATTTTATTATATTCCTCCTTTATTTCTATATAGATTAAGAGGTTATTAAGGTATATAAGTAGCTTTATATTAATAAAGTCCCGGAAGATATAGTTTATTATAAATTAAAATATTATAAGGATATTAATAAATTTTATAAGCATTATTATATATTTAAAGAATTTATATTTATAGCGGAATATTATCTTTTATTTATAACCCTTTATAATTTTAATTAAGTAGAATTTAAATTTTAAGTTAATTTTAATAAACCATTTAACCTTTTAAAATTTAGCTTAAAGTTTTATAATAAGGGAAATAGGATATTTTATTAGTATTATAATAATATTAAAGCTTTAATAATTTATAATAGGGTATAATAAATTATTTAAATCTTTTTTTTCTATAAATATAAGGGGTACCTTATATAATATAATAAATTTATAAATATAATTAATTTTAAGCATTTTATTTAATTATAGTTTAAATATATTTAATTTATAATTATTTATAGTATAAAGGGGTTCTTAAAAGGAAGTTTTCCTATTTATAAGATTAATTATATAATTTTAAAGTTAATAATTAAATAACTATTATACTATTGCTTTAATTATAATTAAAAGGAATTCTTTAAATTTTTTAAGGATTTATTTTATTATTACCTTAATAGTTATTTAAAATATAATTATTATAACCTTAATAATCCCTAAGTTAAAAATAGCTTAACTAATATAATTTTTATAGCAATACTTAAATATAAATATAATTTTTCCTATATCTTTAAAGAAATAAATAAGTTAATATTCCTTTATTTATTATTAGGGTAGGATAATATTATAATCCTTATTAAGGTTATTTAATTTAAAGCTAAGCTTTATAAAGTAATTCTTTTAATATTAAAGAATAATTTATTTTATATAATATTGTTTTACTTTTTATATATATATTATATTAAAGGTTAATATAAGTTTAAGGTATACTTTTTTAATAAGGGGTAATTTTTATTATTTAACCTTTAAAAAGGATATTATAAAAATAATGCTACCTATATTTAAAAGTATTTTAATTAGATATTTTTAATTATTATATAGTAAAATTATAAGGATAATAAGCCTATAATTTATTTTAAACTTTAAATTAGCCTTCTTTTAAGCTAGTTTAAAAAGTTTATTTTTTATTTATTTAATTATATTAATATAAAAAAAGTTACCTTTTTAAAGGCTTAAATTCCTATATAATGCTTTATAGAGCTTAATTAAAAATTTAAATTTAATTTTTCTATTTTTATATATTATATAGGATTAACTACCTTTATAGTAATAGTATTAATCTTAGTTTATTTAGTTATAAATAATAGTTTTATATTATTATTAAGCCTTTTTTTAATAAAAGAGGTTTTTTTAAAAGTTAAAAAAAGCTCCTTCCTATTAATATCCTTTTTAATATAATAGGTAAGGATATAGTAATTATTTCTATTATATTATTAATAGTTAATTTTATTTTACTTTTATTTATTAATAGTAGCTTAATTAATCCTTTTTAATATAGCTATAATATTAAGCTAATAATTATTTTTAAAATTAACTTTAAGTTTATTTAACTTTTTATTAATAGGTTTCCTTTCCTTATCCTTTTTTAAAGATTAGTTTAAGCTTAAATTAAAGTAATTCTCTTTACCTTAATTTTAATAGCCTAATTTTAATTACTCCTTTATTAAATTAAACATACCTTTTAAAAATAGCTTAAAGTATATTAATATATTTTTATAAATAATATTAACTTTTTAAATTATATTAAGGAATTTACTATTATCCTTAAAAATATAGCCCTAATTATAATAAACTATTTTTATAAATTTAAATAATAAACATTTAATAATAAAGGTTTAAAATATTAAATTAAACTACTTTATTAAATTATTATAGTTAAAAATCTTAATAAAGAATTAAATAATATTATTAAAGTACTTTACCTTTATAAAAGTATTAATATTTTAATATATTATTAATAGGTTTTTAAATTAAGCTTTTAAAGCTATTTAATAAATTATTTAAATATTAATAATATTAATATAATAGATTTACTTTTAATAAGATTAATACTATTATAAAGCTTTATCTATTATAAAAAAGCTAATTTAATTAATATAATACTTATTAAAGGAAAAACTTTCTATATATATAAATATATAATTTTTAACTTTAACTTATTATAAAAAAAATTTAAAAGTATCTTTTCTATTATAAATATAAGGTTTATTAAATTAAATAGGATTAAATATTATAATTATAAAACTAATATTCCCAAATGCTATTAAAAAGGTATATATTAATTTATTAATAAAAGAGCTAAGGGGATTATTATTATTTAAATTTCCTTTAAGTCCTCCATTAAGGTTTTAAAGTAATCTTTAGGGTAGTCCTTTAAGCGGACTATAGGAAGGTTATCCTTTAAAGGGGTTATTATTATCGTTAAAGCTATTAAGGTTTCCTCCTAGGTTACCTCCCGGCAATGGGGTAACTTTAGTAAAAACTCCCAGGGAAATTCTTATTGCTATATATTAAGCTTAAAAGGCCTAAATAATTAATTAAGCCTTTACTACCTATAATACTTTATTATTAATTTATTATTATAAAATAGCTTTTAATAATAAATACTTTATAATAAGGTAATTAATAAAGCTAATTATAATACTATACTTTTTTAACTTATTAATAATTTAATTTACATTAAGTATAATTTATTTATTTAATTATTTTTAAATTTTTTAAATTACTATTTAAATATAAATTTATAGCTTATTAATTTAATTAAAGTTTATAATAAGGTAATTTATAAATTAATTAATTTATCCTTTAATTATAATAGCTTAATTATTTATAATTCTTTAAGTTTTTTAATAATTAGCTTTTTATTTAATAAGCTTACTTTAAAAAGTCTAAAAGGCTTAATAATAATAATCCATTACCTTTTTAAATTAATTAATAATATTAGTTTAAAAATAAGCATTTTATATAATATATATAATAGTTCCTTATATATTTTAAAAGAAGGTAATACTTCCTTATATAATTTTTTACTAAAAGCATTTTATTTATTTTTAAGTTATTTATATATTCATTTTATATAAATTAATTAAAGTATTATATATATTATAAATAATAATATATATATTTTAAAATATTTCCCTTTATTTAAAGAGTATTTTTTATTTATATTTTTATAAGGATTAAGCTATTTAAAAGGTTTTACCTATATAATTATAAATATTTATAACTTATTATAGGAAGTTTTAAATTACTATATTTATATATTTTATTTTTATATCTTTAATATTTTTATAAATAGTTAAGTTATAAAAGGTAAATTTTATAGCTTTAAATATTAATTTAAAAGCTATAATAAAAGGATTTTATTATAAAGTTAATTAATTAATAAATTTAAATAGGTTTTTTAAAAAAGGTAATCCTTTAAAAAAAGGGAATATAATTTAACTAAAATAAATAGGTTTAAGTATAATAGGCAATAATAAAAAAGGTATAGCTTATTTAAGGGTAAAGGTTAAACTTTAATTAAAGTTAACGGAATATTTACTTAATACTTCTATATATCCTAATTTTATTTATAAGTTATTAAGGGGCGGAATATCCTTAATCTTAAGCTTTAAGGTCCAATAAGGTAGTAAAGGCAGGTAACTTAACTATTATTTATTTTTAAAATAGTTTTTATATAATAAAGGAAATCTTAAAGAATTAAAGTTTAAACTATCCTTATTAAAATAATAGGAATTAAAATTAAAGTTTTATAATTAAGGTATATTTATAATTTTAAAAAAGTTTAAAGCTTTAAATTAATAAAGTTATTAGCTACTTCTTATTCTTTAAATAGGAATATTAAAATTATAATATATAACATTTAAATTATTAAATATAAAGTATAAACTTTTTTAAAATACCTTTACTTAATAAAAGTAAGGGAAATATTTTATTAAAGTAATCCTATATTTATAAGGACTTAGGCTTAAAATAACATTATATATATATAGGGGATTTATTAAAGTTTATCTATTAAATAGAAGCTTAAGCTATATTAAAATATTCTAAAGGGGAATAATAGATTATTTATAATAAGGGCTCTTATAAAGGGCTTAAAACTTAGTTATATTTATTAATAATCTATTAGGGTTCTTTAGGGCTTTAATCTTTCTCTTTTTCCTATTCTAAAATGGGAGATTTTGCAGCTATTTATGCTTATTTAGGCCTTATACAATCTGTGACTCCCTTTTGTCTATTAGGCATTTATACTTTGATTGTTGGTCTTTTTGCAGCTAACAGATTATCCTTATCCAATTACTTATAGCCTTACTTTCCTCTAGGGGTAGCATCGGTTATCTTCGGTTCTGAGGTTTTGGCCGTGTGATAACGAACATATAGCTTTACGAGAAACTTATGGAAGTAGGTAGGTTCTAGCATGAAACTGGCAACTTCATCGAGATCCAAACGAATGACGGCGACAAAGGTAAAGCCGGGTCAGTGGTCTGTGATACGGCTATAGAGAATGTTGAAGTTCAGCCGACATATATCCTATTTAGTGTCAATAACGATGCGATGTGCATCGCGTGCTAATTTAAATGAACTACGAAGTCATTCATCACGATGTCTGAAAATATAAACTTGGAAAGGCCTAGGTTACACTTTCGTTGTCCAAATCAAGGCAAATACCTCACTCGGGTGGATCTGGCCCCGGCCAGGAAAAGCGAATGTTGCGGTCGCGTAAGCCAGATTCAATGATGCTTATGCCGCCAGCTTTCAGAATCCATTCCACACGGTGGTCACGATATTCGCGCTTCGCCCCACTGCCGCTCTGGAACGGATTGCCAACCATCGCGGCCAGCGCCTTCGTGCCCGCCTCGTACTCGGCAAAGGTCTCTCGGACACAAGGCAGCTCGCTAATTCTCGCGTGCCACTGCTGCAGCGGGCTTCCTTCAGCTGGGCCCAGGCCGATAGCGACGCTGCGGTTGAGAAACGGCGCGACGGCACAGTCCGCCCAGCCGAACGTCGCGCCGTTGAAGAACGGGCCCGCGCCCAGCTGCGCTTCTAGCCACGCTAGGATGTCGCGCGTGTGAATTCCCGCCTGTGTCTTTAGCTTCTCCGCGACTCCCTCTGCGACCCCGCGCTCATACCGAGTCACCTCGGCATATCCCCAATTGATCGCCTCATAATGTGTGTCGCATAAGTCTTCGATCATGCGAGCACGTGCCCGCGCCGCCGGGTCGCTGCGCGGTGGGAGCAGCGCCGGCTCGGGGAATTTGTCCTCCAGGTACTCCAGAATAATAGTTGAGTCAAAGATGCGCGTGTCTCCATCGATCAGTGCAGGGACTTCTTGGCGGGGATGTAGAGAAGTAGGGAAATCCTTCATCTCTTGTTGGCCGGACCCCATTCCGCGGGGGATTGCGTGTTCAAAGGCGATGTGCTTCCATCGTAGCGCAATTCGCACTTTCTGTGCATAGGACGATATGGGGTGATCGTGAAGAAATAGCTTGCTTTCTGGCGCCATTTTGATATAGCCATGGGGGGACTTGAGACATGCCAAGATAGGCACAAACTAGATCCAAATACTTATTTTTTTTCTGTCTAGTTCACTAATAGGAGGAAAGCTCGTACTAAGTAATATATTGAAGCCCAACACGTAACACAACGCTTACAAATCACAAGAATGACTATGAGTATGAGGTGGGGTGACATCAATTGAATAGGAAAGCCAGGGTACAGGGTATGGAGCAGCGTAATCTTTCATCTTTCGAATCATGCGATCACAGTCCGCGATTTTGTGTGAAAACCACTTGCTTCTTCAGATTCTCGTGAGATCGACCCCTGTGCTACCCTTTACCTCCCTGATCGCTTTAGGCAGTAAGGCAGCTAGGTAATCCGTTGTGTCTTCGCTTCAAAGTCATCTACTGAAGGCCAATTGTAGTCCTCTACGATACGCCCCCCGGCAGCTATTGATTTTGTTCATGGGTACATCTCGACGTATGATTTAATGGACTCTAAGTACAGCCGACGCTGCATTAACATCAACAAGCAGCCCCTGTCCAGTGATTAGCGGAGTTTGGGGATTAAGAGCCAGACGAGTTAGCGCTTACTTTAACTACCCTTAGATCGGTCTCGCATCGCCTGGAATTTTCTAAAATAGGTACCCCAGTATTGCATTAACGAGTGTTCGCGCATTCAGTTCTTGGGGAGCAGCAAGTAACCCAATACTATAAAACGGGACGCGTTCTCAAAAGCTTGGAATCAGTGTATTTTCCATCTATGTTTTCCTAGTCGTCGTAGTCGCGGTTGACTGGTAATTACCATGCCTAGAAAAGCGCCAGCAGACGCGTCAACTTCCTCGGCCAAGGAAGGTGAGCCAACGCCCAAAAGAGGAGCCAAGAGGCAGTCCACGGATCATGACAGCGCTCCCAAAGTAGCCAATGGGAAGAGAGCCAGAGTATCAGATATCACATCCAAAGAACAGGAAGTTTCCAAAGAGGAGCAACGACCAAGGCTCACAACGCCCGATCTTGAATTTGACTACGATCGAAGCCAACTGCGGGATCCTCGGCAAACACCCGGACGAGTGCGGCGACCGCGGCCCCGGGGCTCGGAAGTGACTGAGGAATTCAAACAACAATTCTTCATTCCACAAGCAGAGCGGCCCAAAGGTAGACTCAACGCCTATCAGAAGGACCAGTTGCACAGAGAACAGAGCTTACTAGATCCTACTGACGTCTTCCACGACCTTTACGTCTGCCACAAGAAGGGTCCTCATGGGACACCTGTTTATGATTCGGCGGGCTTCCAACTGGATTACAGAAAAGTAGACGAATGGATGAAGCCAAAACCCTACAACAAGTCGCGAATAGTACGCGGCATGGAGAGGTCTATTGAGAGAGGAGAGCACGAAAAGCGAGCAACGTACGAAATATTCTTCGTGCAGGGCGATGAGCCAGGCTCGACAAGCGTTATGGATTACGTCAAGGATCACATCGCGAAGGACCTTAACGTCCCTTGGCATCAGATCGATTCTGGGCGTGCACGCGAGTGGCAGCAGAAGGGTTTCGAAAAGAAGAAATTTTCAGAATGGTGGCGAGAACCAAACGATGAAGAGCGAAAGCGTATGTCGAAGATGATTGGGGGCGCAAGTTTACGGAAAGACCACTAGCCCGGTTTACCCTTGCGATGCGAGCAGCTTATTTTCTTTTCATAGTCAGTTACACAAGCTGGCTCTACTCTACCTACTATATGGGACGGGCGTTTAAGATCTAGATATCAAGCACGCCGGCTTCTCTGGTTCGTGTCTTATCATTGGGGGGTGCCAGCGGTGTACCTGAGGCACGAAATCCTGCCTTTTGATGGCCGGTGAGAACAACGCGGGAAAGAGTCCTAATTGATCTCTGTTCACCTAGCTACAGTTCAACCCAGCTGAGCTGTTGGTAGTGAGCACAATGATAGGTCTATATGTCCTTCCTTGTAATTCGCCATATTAGTTTGACTAAAGGTCAGTGCCATACTATGGAGAATGAACATTTACGGGTTAGTGAAAGGCTTATGTATTTCATACATTCATTCTGGTCTACTACACAAGCAAATATGTATGCGTTATTCGGATACCGATGCGAAATGCCCGAGTGTCAGAGTTGTTTAATAAGTATTGCGATTGAGCGTGGGGGATAATGGACTTCGGATGAAGGGGTGTACTAGATTCAACATGGAGCCATCACGGTACAATATGGGATTTGACAAAGAGACGCAAGGCTAGAAGAGAAGTAGAGAGGGGTAAGACATAGAATATCCAGACACGAGGATGCACTTTTATATACATCATATGTTATTTAAAGCTCGATGTTCTATTGAGCGAATGTAGGACAGGGGTGGCCCATTTTGTATGCTATATACAACGAAATTGAAAGCTTGGTAAGAGAACGCTGAGCACAACAATCAGTGAAAAGACTTTTACACTTGTTACGATCTAGATAGAAGCTTTAATTATCCCACTTTCCAGGTAAGTTCATTCTCCCGACCCAACCCGCCTTGATCTCTCAACTCCTACCACGTTACTAGAGGGAACAAATGCCAAAGAAATTGGAAACAGGAGAGAGAATCGAGGAACTGAAACAAAAGAAATCTCATAACTCCGCATTGCTGAAATGCCATATATCGAGTACGCAAGTCGACTAACGCCATTTTTATCATAACCTCGGCCTCCTTTCTCTATTCATGATTATGTGGGACAGTATCTTGCATGTCTGAGTTTGAGTTTTCCATGTTCCAGAGATATTCTCCTTCAGGTAGCGTAAACAGATATTGAAGAATTTCAGAGTCTGTTGTTTCAGAAGATATTGGCCACGTGGGCTCTATTGAGAAATCGTTTGATACCCGTGAGTCCTGGTACGGACACACAACTTTTGAATCCGCCCTCAGCTTCTGAATTGCGTCATACGTGCCTCGTAGACTTCCAGTTTGCTTGACGATCTCTCCAAGAGGCCCTATGGCGGAATCGATCAATGGCTCATCCAACTGGCGCAGTCCTCGGTGGGCGTTAGACATGCTCTCTGCGGTTAGGCAGATTAGACTAGTGGTATGTGCACACAAGGTCGTCCTGGTCCAAAACTCTACGTAAGCCACTGATCTCATGATATGTTTCCTTATAGAACTAGCAATTACTTACATTGTAAAAATGGCATCTTTGCACCTAAACTTCATAAAAAACTCGAGGTACTCTCGTGATTCTTTGATAAGAGTACTCCAACCAGGTTGGTTCTCTAGGAGCCCCAAAGAATCGCCATCCGCGATTCTTTCGCCGTAGTCTCGTAGGCTTTCTACCCACCATGAGTAGTGGAAACTGTCACGTTGACTGCCGTAGCTGATCATAGCTCGACATGATAGTCGCGCAGCGAAGAGCATGCAGAGTTGCCTGGGGAGCTCGCTGTTTGTTGGTTGGAACAAGGCAGAGGGGTGAAACTCGGGCGGTATCTGGGCGCTCCACTACAGTTCGCTGAAGTCAGTAATTACTCTCTCAGTCAGAATTGGAGCAGGTTTCGGAAGTTATGTATACTTCCGAGACATGCTTGTGGCCCTAACAGGCGATCATGACCTCCATGTGCGCCTAGGATAAAAGAAATCGACTTCAAGAATAACATACGGCATCTAGCTCTTGATGGACGAACGCAATGTTGCGGGCCCTCTCCGCAGCACTGTACTTTTGCGCTGATCCTGAATAGACATACTTATGGACCAATCCCTGAATTCTCGCCATTTGTACCTGAGCGCGGAAAAAATTGAAAATTGGAGTACCGTCGTCTGTGATAACGAAACCGCCAAGGTCCCCGCACATAGGTTCAAGTGATGGTTCGTCGATCTCGATATCGCTATCCAGTTGGATCGGGCTTATCCTTGCTTGTGCACTGATTGATCTGTCTAAGATGTAGGCTATCCAAAACACTCGATCGCGCTGCAGGCGCGTCTCAGTATCGTACTGCTGAAAAGATTTCATATGAAGCCCTATCTTGTGAGCTAACCGCAAGGCTGTTGCAATAAGTACCATGGCAGGAGTTGGTTCACTAGAAGTTCGAAATAGCATGGCGAGACCGATGAGCACTTGGACATGCATGAGAGTTGTGTCGAAGGCTATCGCATCTGTCAAAACTGATTGGGCGTTCTTGATATATGTAGTGTCGTTGATAGAGTGAGGTCTTCGAGAGTATCCATTGTGATAGGCGAGAGCCAGTACGACACTGCACGAATACTCAAGCTTAGCAATAACTCGACGACAACCTCCAAAGGGGTCTTGAAGGCACTCGAAATATCACTGATTCGGAAATAAGGAGCTTGGGTCTCGTATAATAGTGTCTTATTCTGGACGAGGTGTCTTCAGATGTCACTCACTTTATCATTGCCCAGACAGCAGGTTTCCTCGTATGTGGCTTGTAGTACCAATCTTTGACTGCAGTCAAAAGATGTAATGGGTCAAAAAGCGGAGTCAAGGAATTGGACGTGGCCAGATACCACTCAACCACCGGTAGGATATCGTCAAGCGAGTCTAAAGGCATAGCATTATTCTCTGGATTAGGATTGCTGAAAGGGATGCTTTCGGCCGCATGTACAAGGGTAACATCTGATCTACTGGAAGATGCCGCTGGTGACTGGCCCCCCTCTAGGCCCTCAAGTCTCTCTAACGTCGTAGATAGCTGGGCCTCTAGGCTCTTGATACGAGCCTCGAGGGCCGATTCTCGCCTGCTCGGTGCCGCTTTTTTTGGCTCCCATTTTCGTGCAGCGATTTTGCGAGTACATTCCGAATCGTAAATGACACAGTGGGAGCACCGTGGCTTCTGGCCATCGCATTTGATCCTCCTACGGTAACAGAGATCACAAGCCTGTACGTGGCTGCCGTTAGCAGTTCCTATTTCTTGGCGAAATTCGATGGTATGTAAATCATCGTCACGCAGAGATCAAGGAGATAGCGGACTTAGCGACCTTTCTGACTGGTTTACCCTGCTCCATCACGATACACGATACACGATACACCTCACCCTATCGCTTGTTTATTGGGTGACAGAAGTTTTCTTGGATCAGCTCCGTGCAATGCTTCAGCGGAAGGCCTGCGGACCCAGCTTGACTTTTCGGCTCATGGTCCCGGGTCTCAGGGGGTCCCCCAACTCTTTTATCAACCTTCCGCGGAAGCTCTGCTGACACCCATCTTCGCTTGCGTCCCACACACAAATACCCGATTGGATGAGCAGAAAGCGATAGAAGTGGAGTCGCTGACCAAATCAAGACTATACGCAGTTCAGTTTCTTCAAAGGCAAGAGTTTCACGCTCTAGTTTCGCGCTCGGATCGGCTATGCAAACCCATGTATCTAATAAATCTAGTGATTTCAAGAAGAAAAGGATGACTATTCTGTTCGCTTGACTGTCTTGGCAGGCAGCTGCTTATTCAGAAGTTAGGCTGATCTTCGACCTAATACCCACATCGAGAAGCCAACGGGTTCTATAAGCAATATGGGATAGGAAAAAAAAAGATATTTTTTCGCCATGCCGTTATAATTCTTATTAATAATCATAATGATACCATTGTGATGTACATATATATATTTAAACATGAGTCTTCAGCCTTACTTTTGGAGAATCAACCACAACCCGAAGCTACTAGTCTGAACAGACGAGATATACAGCAACTTAGCAAAGAAAACTGACCAGCCTAACTTGCTACGTACTTTCTGCAATCTTTTAGGTACGAAAAGAAGATATGAGTCCTTGATAGTGGAACTAACATAGTGTAGGCAGGCCAGATGTTCGAGTCAACTCCCAACCGCTCTTCAGTGCCCATGGAGCAAGACATCATTTACACCCCAGAAAGATCGACAGAGATGGCTAGTGATCCCGAGAAGGCCAATTCGACAGACAATGCCAGCGAGAAATCTAGTACAGAGCAGAGGAAGTTTCATGGGATTCGCTGGTTCTTTATCTGCGCTTCCCTCTTCGTCACCACCTTCCTCTATGGCCTCGATACAACCATCACGGCGGCTGTCCAAGGAGACGTAATCAAGTCTTTTGGTAACATTGAGCAATTGGCCTGGATAGGAGCCGGATTCCCTCTTGGCTCCGTAGCAGTGATATTCCTGATGGGATATCTGTACAACGCCTTCAACATGAAATGGATGTTCGTCATCACCGTGGCGTTATTCGACATTGGTTCGGCCCTATGTGGCGCCGCCCCCAGCATGGCGGCGTTAATTGTTGGCCGTGTTATTGCTGGAGCCGGGGGCACAGGCATCTATCTCGGCTCGTTGAACTATATGACGGCCTTGACGACCCCGCAAGAACGTGGGCTCTACACAACCTTGATCGGGTTCTTCTGGGGAGTCGGTGCTATATTGGGACCTGTTGTGGGAGGCGCATTTGCTATTTCCTCGGCCACTTGGCGTTGGGCGTTCTATTTGAACTTGGTTATCGGAGCAGTTGCTACACCCGGCTATATATTCAGTCTCCCACCTGTTCACCCCATGCCTGGAGTTAGCATCAAACAACGTCTTCTCGATATTGACATTGTAGGGTTCATACTTGGAAGTGGAATGTGGGTGTCTTTCCTCTTGGCACTTACAATGGCCGGTGGGCAATGGCTGTGGAACGACGGCCGCACTATCGCAACATTTGTGGTTTTTGGTGTCGTACTGGTCTTGTACGGTCTGCAACAGTACTATTCCTGGTTCACAACTCCCACCAAGCGCTCATTTCCAGTTAATATTCTGGGAGAGCGTACCCAGGTACTATTGTACATCGGAACTTCGGCTTTCATTACCGCACTCTTCGTGAGCATCTTTTACATTCCGCTGTACTTTCAATTTGTCCAGAATGACACTAGTCTGACCGCAGCTATACGCCTATTACCTTTCATCGTCGTGACGGCGACCACGAGTGTAGTGTCGGGGCACTTCGTCGGCCGCATCAGAGCTTATGTGCTACTTTTCCTCGCGTCCTCCCTGTTTTTGATAGTTGGTGGAAGCTTGTTGGTGGTTTACCTGACCCCTAAAGCTCAGACAAGCCTTATCTACGGATTGACGGTCCTTGTTGCCTTCGGTTGCGGGCTTTCAATGCAAAAAAGCTATTCTATCGCTCCGCTGACTACAGACCCAGCGAACGTAGGTCCTGCGCTCAGCGTACAAAATGTGGCAGAGATTGGAGGCCAGGTCATCGCGCTGGGCATATCTGGCCAGATCTTCCACTCCGTTGCCATCAGAAAGCTCTCGGCAGCGCTCGCGGGCCAGGGGTTCTCCAGAGAGGACATCATGACTGTGCTAGCTGGTGCGCAAAGCTCTCTCTTCGCTGAACTAGATGAGAGATCGCGCGTCGCCGCTGTCTCTGCGATCACGAACGCGTTGCAGTTGACATTCATACTTGTACCTATCGGCGGCGGCGTCATGCTGATCGCTTCGTTGTTTATGAGATGGGAGAAGCTCTATTGACAGCCTCATATTCAGAGAGGTGGCGTTGGTCGGTCCACTTCCATGGACATGAGCCCAACTTCACCAAGTGGACAATAGCAGCTGAACACTACAGTGTTGCATATCTTTCCAAAGTGTCATGGTTTTACTATAGGGTTCGTATTATTTTGACAGGTTTTGTTTTCTGGATTTGTTGCCTGGGAATCTTAGATACTACACAGATACTGGGGGGTTTTCGTTCTCGAAATGATAGATTTAGAATGATAGAATAATTAATGAGGATCATCGCCTTACAACCAACAATATTCTGGGGAAGGGCCTACAAGCGCGCCATGTTCAGATGCAGAGGGTCTGTAAACCGAGGCAAACCGGCTAACAACTTCACGAAATATTATACATGATAAGAAAGGAGCGATTACTGCTAGACACTTAACCATCATTATCAGCTATGGCACACCGCTTTAGGTGAGATATCGCGTGCATTGTACAGTGAGTCTTCTTATGATATAGTTATGCCATTAGCTGAACTTGTCATGTGATCGGGTTTCGACAGGAAAAACGCGTAGGTATGACAAGCAGGGTGAACATGACCGTACTGTCGCCAGTCAGATTCTTTATCATGACAAAGAAGTCGAACGGTAAACACAAGCCTTGTGTACCTGTGTAATCCATCTCAAATCGCATTCTTCATCTGTGACTCATATTACGAGGAGACCTGACGTCGACGAAGTATGCGTTATATTTAAGATGACACATTACACTGGTGGAATCATTTGCTTCCTAGTAGAACTCGATTCTCTGAGTCACGTCTACGGTAATTGTGATGTTTCAATGAAGACCTATCACCCCCAAGGTAACCGGATTGAGGGCTATACCTCTCCGATGGTGCCACCACCCGTCCGGGCTGGTGCGGATGACCGCGTGCTCTCCGGAGACCTGCTAGCAGTGACTTAAGAGAAGTAATATCAGCATGCAATCTAACAGATTTGCATGCATATTTAAGTTGGTCAAGCTATGATACTACTTGGGATCCAACAAATGCGTCTCTAAACGAGTGGCAATGGATGAATGTATCGATGCGAAAATTTCTCCGGTACCCAACGGCAGCAAGCTGCAACGGGCCGGAGGGTAAGTGATCGAAATGTAAGTGCTTCCTCTCTCCTCCAATTTCCCCTCCAAGACCTGCCATTGATGAAAGCGAAAGCCAGAGTGAATATGAAGGATTGTTCTTCATGAGGAAGAGAAAAGAGAGAAGAAAATCAAGAAGGATTGGAGACAGCGCTGGGATTAAATGGGAAGCAGCAGAGGTTGTGGGGGCCCAAGCCACAGAAGATTAGTCGATAGGTACCCACCCAGCAGCCTCTGCCCAGCCACACTCTGGCAGGCCTAATCTAATCTGGAATAGTGGGGTTTGCTCCGCTAAACAGCGAGCGATGAGGTCAGAACGCGGGCTGCTGTGATTGGCGGCCAGCACTCGTTGGCCAATCCCAGCGCGGTAAAAGCACATCGAGTTTGTCTCTACCCCGCCAGCTCTAAGAGACGCTGGTGGGCGCATCACAGATAATAGCGAGGGGTCGTTCTTGTTCAACGCGCACTGCCTCCTTTTCGTCGACCCTTCTTCTGTCCTCTGACTCACCCACATCCCGTCTCCAATAGTATCACCCAGAGACACGCGTGGCCGAGGAGTGTCTGAACTGGAGAGTATTTTAAAGGCGTCTGAAGGGGATCAGGTGTCGGCTCTGCTCTGTTTTCTCCATCTAAACCATCGAACGCCCACAATATCATTTTCTTACATCTTTTTTGCTTCTGCAGAGAATTTAAAAAAGACAACACACAATACACAACGCCCCTAGGACTGGTTCATTTCGTTCTCTCCCTTGCGCTTCTTCTACAATCAAGTACAACACTCACAACCAACCACCACCACCACCAACTGCCGTTTGCTAGCACGTGCACTACCTATCTGCCTACTTCTCCCACATACATACTTTTTAGTGTTTACCCGTTGCTACGATGCCACCACGAGGAGGAGCACCAGGTGCCAGCTCGCGCGGCCGCGGTGGCAAATTCAAGAAATTCACTAGAGGAGGTTTGTTTCCAACTTGTGCTACCACGCTACAATGCGCTGCAAATATACCCATAGCTGACTTGAACACAACAAGGCGGAAAGCATTTCTCTCGTGATCTTCGACCACTCGACGCCGATGGAAATGAGGTCAGCATGTGGAGTGAAGATGCTCAGAAGAAGAGAAACGGCGAGGACGACGACGACGAAGATGACGACAGTGAAGAAGGCTCAGAGGACGATTCCGAGGAAGACTCAGATGACGACTCGGATGCTGGTCCTTCTCAGCCGCAACAAGACCTGACCCGTGAAGAGCGCAAGGCTGCCAAGAAAGCTCAGAAAGACGCCGCCATAGCAAAGAAGCAACAGGGTCAAGTCCAGGTTGGCGATCTTCCCAGCGAGTCGGAAGAAGAAGAAGAAGACGACGACGACATGCCCGCAAATCCGAACCACTCCAAAGCTGCGCGACAACAGACTAAAGCTGCAGCCGCGGGTGTTGACGCTGCCACAGAGGGTGTAAGCAAGATGTCGGTAAACAAGTCGACCATGAGCCGAAGGGAGCGTGAGGCTCTCGAGAAGCAACAAGCGGCGGAACGTTACCGCAAGCTGCACGCCGAAGGCAAGACAGACGAGGCCAAAGCCGATCTGGCTCGTCTAAAATTGATTCGCGAGAAGCGAGAAGCAGATGCTGCTCGGAAACAGGTATGTCCCTACCCTTTTTATCTCGATCGTCGGCTTGAATTACCTCTGAATGAATATATTGTGATGGAAAAAAAATTAAAAACATTCGCTGGATACTAACGTGTTGTCTGCGCATTGCAGGCTGAACGAGAAGAGAGAGAGGAGCAGGAAAAGGAGAGACGACTGGAGAGAGAGGCCAAGGAAGCTAAGAAACGCGAGGCGGCCCTCGGGAAGCCCGTAAAGAAGGCAAAGAACTGAAGAATATGAGCATATAGCGCCTTAGCTTTTTGGCATCTTGAGGCAGACCTGGAAATCATCCACCAGCATACATAGTAGCATTCCACATCAGCTGCGTAGAATTAACTCTGGTTCTTCTGACTTGTACCTACTGTCCATGTACAGGATACTCGTGTCTTCAAGCCCCCACTTTGAACAGCTTATTGCTAGGTACCTACCTAGTCTTGCACTGTAAGCACATTGAGATGTTTTCTGTGCTTAGAGTTGCAATACCTCGCATAATGAACAAGGTCCCTGATCTCTTGACTTCTGTCTCCATGCAAGCGCTTCTTGTGTGGTAAGACTGGCCGTAAGACTGGCACGGTTAGGGTAAAGTGACGGCGTATATATAGGGAGCATCGGTCCGCCCACAGCTGCCTAGGTGGTGCCCCAGCCCCCAGCCACTGCACAAGCCGTAAGTATGTACGTGTACGTGTACATGTACCTACATGTAAAGCACTAACCTAGGTACACCGCACAGCGCCGTATAAAAGTACATAGGTAAGTATCCAAGGTTGGCTCCTTGCAGGGACTTTGCATTACAAACGCAACGACATTTCCGAGCTGGCTCGGGCAAGCCTAGAAGCTCTTCATCTTTGCCCAGGAGCGCGTCAACTCCATACCTAGAGAAAGCCATGGCGCGACAACGAAAAGCGGCCAAACCAACGCTTGTAAAACGCAAAGATGGAGGGCTCCCCACACCCTTCAGACGACCGCCCGAGGTTCTCAAGCCCATCATCGACACCTTGGATGAGAAGTGCGTGTACATCATGCACATTGACAACAAGCCTCGAAGCTTCAAGCGCCAGGTATTCATGGTACCCGTACTTCTGAATCTTGCCATTGCCGCTCTTTTCATCTGGCGAATGTACTACATCTTACCCTACTATCTCAGCCTCCTGGCTTCGGTTTTGGGTTATTGGAACGAGACAACCATGTTCGCAGATGAGATGACGTGGGAGGAGATTCTGCCTGAAATTGGCCGTCGTGCGGCTACCTTTATGCTTGACCTTCTACTTTTCGTCTTCCTATGGCCTTGGCCAGTCGAGTTCTGCTTCGGACAGCACCACGGCAATCCCGTGGCCTGGCGCTGGGCTGTCGGCTTCCGTGACCGGGAGGTTATAGTCCGCCGCAGCCGCAAGTGGAGTGAGGATATGGGCGACGTGGTGAATGACGGCGAGGATGGCACAAACGCGGCGCGTAGCTACTTCCTGGCCCGTGTGAGCATCGCTACCTCTCCAATGGTGCTAGGTGACAAAACAGGCTACGTGATGATGGATGGTGACTGGGATCTCGACTGGGGCGCCATGATGGACGCCACGGAGATGGTTGATAAGAAGATGGCAGCCATTGAGGCGTTTACGCTTGTCATTCTCGTGCACCAAGACGACTGGGGATGGCTTGTCGTGGATCTCAAAGGTGAAGAACTAGCGCGGGAAACCGGTCGCCGCAGACAGATCTATGTATTTCGGGACGCGCTCACCAACATAGGGAAGGAGGACCTATTCTACCGCTGGATTGAGATCGTTCAGTTCGAGTCATCGCAACCTGGCGGATTCAGCGTAGAGAGACAGGAGAAGACGGCCCAGCAGATCAGAGAATTATTCCTCAAGGAGGGTATCGACTTTGACCAGTTCTGGAAGGACAGCGTTGGCACAGATTCAGCCATGGGCATCTAGTACCGGACGGGACGAACATTCAAGAGGGGAGCCAGCGTCATAGCTTGCAAAGGACACGTTGCGCGTTTATCTCGCAATAAAAAGTAGTAGTACTCGATCAGCTGCTCAGGGCGCAAGTATTAATTTGAGAAACCTGTCGGTATGGGTGAGATTATAAACCAGCCTCAAGCAGCGAGAGACAACGCGGCACTTATTCCGCAAATGGAAACAGCCAACTCTCAAGAGACACACAAATTCCGCGAGCAAGTGAGCAATCGCAGATATCTAAAAGATCCAGGGCACTTCCTTGAATGTCAAGCGACTTCAGATTTTGACATCTGACGGAGCATGCTCTTTTATTAGGTACTACATACATTAGCCAAATTCTGTGATCAAGCACCTAGTTAATTCATCAATGATCGGGGTTGGTATGCTCCCGCTTCTTCGCATCCATTCTCTTGACAAAAACGATTACGATTAATGTTAGATAAACCGAGCGGGATGAAACGGAGATTTATCGGCTGAGAAGTTTCTCAACAATAGGTATCACGTAATACCAACACCTCCTCGCTTATGTTGGGTCCGATACGTTGGTTCATACCTAGGCTAGGTAGTGGCCTAGCTCGCCTACCTACCTAGGTATGTACTTAGTTACAGCGTGCAGACAAATGAGGCAGCTCCATATAATTTTATTTTTTTAGTCGCGGATCGCATACGTCCAGCGATCAACGCCGCCGTGCAATGACAAGACCGACTCTCTCACCTGTCGAGTTATCCTACCAAGCTCTCAACCCAATTCCTTTCCTTTCTCCTCCCAGCCTCCCAATGTTAGTGAAGCCGTAGCGAGACCGACGAATCCTTTCCCGCAGCTGTAGATACACGGCTGCGTACATCCGAGTCAAGCCCTTAGGCCTAGATGTCACATTTGCATCTCAACATCTGGCCGCCAGGATTACACTATGTTGAGAGGTAGGCTTGGAAAGGTACTTCAATACACCAGTGCATTTCTATGCATTGTACTCTATACTATTTCTGGGGCTTGCTAACGCTTCGCATCGCAGCGGGACACCTCCATCTGTGCATTCTGCCAACATAGGATCTACCTCCTGCGACAGCCTGCCTCGCCACAGCACCATCCCTTCTCCGTCACAAGACGATGTGGACTATCTCTGACTTCTCCCCTGCCCTTACGTACGGCCACCAACTCCACGCCCTACCGCTCTTTTAGTTCCTCTCCAACAGCGAATAATAATGAACTGGCTACTCCCGCGCCAGCGGCTACTGGAAGGCCAAAGTTCATTTTCAGAAGAGCAAAGGCACCCCAAGAAGATGATCTAGCTCCTCACGAAGCGGCGGCGAGAGAAAAGCTCCTCCTCGAGAAACAACCGACAGCACTGCGCGATAATACGCCGCGTCGCGGATTGCCGGAGAGAAGACCGGTTCCCCCTGGGCAAGATCCAAGACTAATCCATCAGTTCGAGAAGCGCGCGGCGATTGAGAGACATTTAAAGGCACAAACGTCCAAGAGTTATGGCGATACCAGCATGCTAGGGCGGAAGACACCCACGCTTCCCGCGATATCCCTCTCCCGTACCAACCCCGGGTCGAACTACTCAATTAGATACGAACTTGGCAGCAAGTCTATCGCTGATCGGACTTCTCTTGAATCAAATAGTTTTTTTAGACGCGTTGGGCATCGGCCGGATCCCCCTCTTCGGAAAATTCCTGCAAGGGACGTGCCTTTAAATCCACCACCGGCGATGGAGCCACCTCCCAAAGTCGACTTATCAGGTCTCCTGGGATCTGAAGTGTTTTTGCAGCGGTCTAACAACGCCGCAGGGAATTCGGCAATGGAATCTCTGCCGTCACAGACAGGAGGGGTTAAGCAGGCCAACACAAGACTCGACAAATCCACAGTCGGCTCTGCACCTCAAAACGTCAATAGTGCAATAGCGCCGTCAGGTGGTTTTGATGCGCTGGAAATTGCAGCTGCGATCGACGCCGAGACAAAATACGCCGATAAGAGCGAATGGAAACAATTGGCGCGAAAACCCGCCAGACAAGTGAACCTAGACAATGATATCATGAGCTTCACTGGAGACGCTATAGCTGAGTCCCAACCAGAACGCTCTAATCCTCATGGCTCGAATAAAACATTGTCAGATTCGAGGGCTATCAGAAAAGACGACAATACTACTGACAACTGGGGTTCCAAAGGCTTTGATGATTCAATACCTCAAGCACCTCCACATCACGGTGGTCATGAAACTGAAAAAAATAGACGATGGGATCTATTTGAGCGGGAACAAAAAACCAACAAGAGACGAGATGGGAAGCGCGCCCAACGAGCGTCTCGGTTCGAAGATGATGAAGATGGTGCAGATGCTTATGATGAGTATCAAGACAGGCTTCGGCAAAAGGAGCTGCGCAAGGCAGAGCGAGAAGCCAAACGGACCGAGCCTATCCCCATTATTTTACCTGAACTAATAAGTATAACGGCGTTTGCCAATGCCCTCAAAATTCGACCAGACGACTTTCTCGTTCAACTTGGCGAGCTTGGTTTTGAAGGAGTAAATTTGGATAGTCTAATGGCTGGTGAAACGGCAGCCCTAGTGGCGCAGGAGTATGGATATGAGCCAATTGTTGATACTGGCGACAGTCAAGATCTCAAACCAAGACCTCTACCGACAGATCTCTCGCTGCTCCCCCCACGGCCACCCGTTGTAACGATTATGGGTCACGTGGACCACGGCAAGACGACAATACTTGACTACCTACGCAAATCCTCAGTGGCAGCACAAGAGCATGGAGGCATCACACAACATATTGGTGCTTTCTCAGTGAAGTTATCGTCAGGCAAACCTATAACCTTTCTTGATACTCCTGGACACGCTGCTTTCCTGACCATGAGGCAACGTGGGGCTAATGTCACCGATATTGTTGTTTTGGTTGTTGCTGCAGACGATAGCGTCAAACCCCAGACTCTCGAGGCTCTGAAACATGCACGTGCTGCTAAAGTACCTATTATTGTCGCTATAAACAAAATCGATAAAGATGGGGCTCGCGTTGACGCAGTCAAGCATGATCTAGCTAATGCAGGCGTTGAAATCGAAGATTTCGGGGGGGATGTCCAAGTCGTTTGTGTAAGCGGCAAGACAGGCCAAGGCATGGATGATCTAGAGGAGAATATCCTCACTCTCTCTGAGATTCTAGATCACAGAGCGGAACTTGATGGCGCTGCGGAGGGTTGGGTATTGGAAAGTAGTCTCAAGCCTACGGGCAAGGTTGCCACCGTGCTTGTCAAACGTGGCACTCTACGGCCCGGTGATTACATCGCGGCAGGTCTTAGTTGGGCAAAGATTCGACATCTTCGTAACGAGGCTGGAATCGAGATTTCCGAAGCACCACCTGGTACACCCGTCGAGATTCTAGGCTGGCGAGATCTTCCTGCAGCAGGAGACCAGGTCCTTCAGTCTCCCGATGAAGAGAAAGCCAAGGCAGCTGTATCTTACCGTGAAGGGATCCGTGATCGGGAAAAGGACGCTGCTGAATACGAAGCTATCACCGAGGCACGTAAGGCTCTGCAAGATAAGCGCGCGAATGATAAAACGACCACCGAGCACGGTACAGGTGTGCAGGAAGTCCTTCCGGATGAAGAGGATGGCGCTAAAATGGTCAACTTCGTCGTGAAAGGTGATGTCCACGGATCTGTGGAGGCTGTTTGCGCTGTGATACAAGGGCTCGGTAATCACGAAGTGCGACCACGAGTCCTACGCTCAGCAACAGGACCCATAACCGAATTCGATGTCGACCATGCGGCGACGTCGAAATCAGTGCTTGTTAACTTTTCCACCACAACACCGGGGCATGTCCAACGAATGGCGGAAGAGCAGGGTGTTCGCATCCTTGACCACACTGTCATCTACCATCTCGTTGATGACGTTAAGGCAAACATGAATGAATACCTTTCCCCTGAAATCAGTACACGTGTGCTTGGCGAGGCCGAAGTCCTTCAGATCTTTCCAATCAATCTTCGGGGCCGTGTTTACAAGAACATCGCTGGCTGTCGCGTGCGTAACGGGGCTGTAGGCAAGAATAACTTATATCGTGTGATGCGAAATGGAGAAGTCGTCTTTGATGGTAAGCATATAAGTTGATTTCCTATGCGTTCAGCTTGCATTTATTTCTTTAACTTCCCCTTTCACTAAGCCTCTATACTGTTTCTTTGGCCTCCCATTACCATGCTTTTATCCTTGTACCAACGAGACTGACGCTGTTTTTCCTTCTCAGGCAAACTCGAAACCTTGAAAAATGTCAAGAAAGATGTCATGGAAATGCGTAAAGGTACAGAGTGTGGCATGGGCTTTGAAGAGTTCCAGGACCTCAAAGTCGGTGACCAAATCCAAGCCTACGAGGAAGTTCGCACCGCGCGGAGCTTATAGTGGGTTACCCAGCTTCGATCGTGTTCATGACCTTAGATTATGTGTCTATCTAGGGTCTCAATTGACCAGGCATGCAACGAGGGGACGAGCCCTGAGTATCTGTACAAAAGAAACACTAATGTGAGATGGGATATGCCAGATTGAGGTCTACACAGCGTGCATGATTTGGTGGACAACTGGGCATGACATAAACGGCGTCCGGGTGAAGAATACCTTGAATTATGTATATTAGACGTGTACATGGCGATTATAGGGCATGAGGCAGTAGAAACGGGTTACATGGCGTGATATACAGGCACACAATATGTGGTGCTGCCACCAGTTGTGTCAGACACATACTTACTTACCTACTCCTCCTATATTACATGATCTCCCCTACTGTTGACGATTAACGTTCATAATAAAGCGCTTGTTAATGCGTGGGCGTGACTCTCTGCGGGGAAACCGAGGAGCTTTTTGATGGATAATGGAGAATAGAACTTCAACTCCCTGTTGTTGCCTATAGGTACACTAGGCACCCAGGTTAGATATCTTGTAGAGTTGCCTAATCTGCAGTCCTATTGTCTGCGTGTACTAAGTAAGAATCAGCTGGACACCCATCAAGTGCTTCAGGATATATATGACTTCTAAAAACACCTGTCAAATCCAGCTAGGTATTTTTTTCATCTTGTCGGCTGTAAGTAAGGATTTCCTAACTCCACATAGGATTATGTAGATAACCTAGATATCTGGCTCGATCCGGTGTACCGATTCCTACTTACCTCAACTCGCGATCAAATCAATTAGATATTCCCTATCTAGGTACCTGGGTATGCGTAGTTCGTTATATTCCCTAGGTATGTACATGATGTAGATGTTCTCAGCCTAGTTACTTGTATGCCTTTTTTCACGAGAACTGAAGGTTTACGGAAGCAGAGCTATCATCTGTATACTACCTTGATGTACAATTGAGTTTAAGATAAATATATCCGCTCATTATAATTAGCGCGGACTGGTTCAACTCATTGAAAACCGAAATAGTCGAGTTTCGACAACACTATGCAGATTACGCAATAGTATACATTCAATCTTCGCCGACATATCTTTCTGCATCGTTTGTATTTTGGATGGTCATCTACCAAACTAGCTAAATCAAATACGTAACTCTACGCGATGCTAAACTCGGGAATCTCGCCCGTCTCTGCTTTATTCTCCGCACCCCATTTATAGCTCACACGCCACCGTAATCGTGCACTGTCTACTTTTTTAGCAGGCTCGCCTGCATGCCATACCTGGATCAACTGCGTCACGCCATTTTCTTGGTTTGGCTCCAACGTACGACCAGTCTGCGGCTGTAGTTTGAGTTCGTATCCCTGTCATTAGTTAGCGAGAAGTTAGGTGAGATGAATACAGTTGCCCGAGAGAGAATAGGATATGATTATGAAGTGTTTAAAAAGGTGCTCTTGCCTTTGTTACTGCTAATTGGAAATGCAGATCGCCTATGGACTGCGGCGAAGTATTAGAAAAGGCAAATAACAATGATAACGCATTGGGCGCCTGTGGTGCCCTGGCTGCCTTCATATTAATCCGAAGAAGACTATTGCTAACGACAGCTTGGTGGTCACGCGGGGCAGACGACTCTGGCGGAAGAGCGGAAGAAAACGACCATTCATCGTCATCGTTAGATGTGGTGGCAGGTGCCGCTGGCAGTTGAGGTGTAACGGGTTTCGATGAGAACTGCGGCGAGCTAAGAGACGCGAAAGGATCGTTCGTCTTTTGAGGAGGTTGAGAAAACGCCGAGTATTGGCCTAAAGAAGGTTGTGGCGTTGTGGACTGTGATGACGACGGCTTAGAGGCGAAATTTGAATACGTAGAAAATGGAGGTGGCGTAGGAGTGGGCGAGGGGCCCTTTGCCGTGCTGTTCTGAGTCAATGATGATAAAAGCGCGGGGCCTGGTATATCTATAATCGAGTTAGCTAGATGTCCAACTGTTAAGAATGTCGATCGAATGTGAGCGTTGACTGACTTTGATTCGCGCCAAAGCCAAGAGAGATACCACCACCCTGGCCGAAGCTGCTGGTGTTGTCTCCAAGAGCCAGTCCCAGCAGATCATTTTCCAAACCTCCTTGAGACGATGAGGCAACTTCGGCACCGGCTCCATTTGCCTCTGCGTCAGCGTCAAAATCGATTAAAGATAGCTCGTTCGCTGCCGAAGCTTTGGCTTTCCCAGCCGAAGCTGAGGGTGTGGGTATAGGGGCTCCTTGCGCTATTTTCTCGGCACCCTCAATATCGCCCTTCTTGAGCAGCTTCCATCTCTCGACAGTCCGGTGTATGCTGTCATTAATTTCAAATAGCTTCGCTACAGCCTCATGATCGTCCGACTCCTCCTCGCACATCTTTTGGATTTTGGGCTGGGCACTCTGGAGCGACGCAGCAAGGTCTTCAAACACATCGCCATCGGTCATAGTATCACCAGGTTTAAATGCGGCGAGTCTTTCTTCCAATAGACGGGCCTTGGCTTGAATTTTCCCAACTGCTTCGGCGGCTTTGGCGCGGTAATCCGTCTTAGATCTTGTATCGTAGCCGGCCATGATCTTCATTAATCGGTTGGCCTCTTGCAAATCTTCGGGAGCTCCTCGTCGAATCAACTCTTGAAGCTTGGCGGACTGTGCTTCACGTTCCTCCTCCTCCATCTCCTCGGCTGATTTCAAGTTCTGCGGTGTGATGTTAGTTTGGGTATTTTACTCTGGTTTTTTTTTTCTTTTTTTTTTTTTTCTGAGAGCAGCATAGCTCTCTTAGGGCAATTTACTTACATCGCTCGGATTCAAGACAGCGACATCATCCCTCCTCACCTCGGGGAAATGATAGCCCTTGTAGCTTAGCAGACGGTGCATGTCGCGAATGAAGCCCAGATCTTCCTTGTAGCGACTCGTTTCGCATATTGTGCTACGCCACTCCTCGATGGCCTCTAGTATCTTAGACTGGACACGGGTGTAGCGGAAGGGGGGTCGCTCGGGGAAGCGCCGAACGAGCTCATTGAGAAACTCCTTAGCACTGATTTGAAGGTGGAAGGGATACCCGCAGTTCTTGACGCAGATGTCGAGGAGGTTGAGGGCGAGCAAACCGACATTGGGGTTGCGGGAATTGATGTAATTGACAATGGCGACGGCAGCCTCGCGCGGGGCAGTACCCTTCTTGCTATTGATGAGGTCGGCGATTTCGAGATTGAGGGCGAGGTTGGGCTCGAAGTTTTCGGGGCTACAGGCGCTGGCGATGAAGCGCTGCAGCTGGGATGGTCGAGGATAGCCCATCTCGCCCCAGCGGTCCCTAGCCGCTGCACGAGCCGAGGCCGCCTCCATGTTGCTGCTGTGACCTCTGTTTCACTCTCTTCGACGCAGTTGTTGCCGTCTTTCGTCCTGCTAGATTCGGCCTCGTCGCAGGAAGGCAGTTCGTATATGCAAAAGCAACGAGCAACGAGCAACGAGCAAGGAGAGAAGGAGGCGATAAGAGATAAATGCAGAGAAATGCGGAATAGTCGCAATGCTTTCTTTTCCAGGAAAAGACGCTATTTAATCATGCCGTTCGTGATGTATGAACATGTATGTCCCCAACAATTGGAATAGCCCTGAGTACACAGGCGTGTCTTCTCTTCCTCGGCCGGGGCTGACGACAACAAGCTCGACGATAGACACGGTGCGGGTGTCGAGAGAAGGACGGTTGATGCGATGTGTGAGATATGATGTATACGTGGTTAGCCAAAGGGTACAAAGTTAGCTTGGCTTAGGTACCTTAGGTACACTAACCGTGCCACGCCCCACCCTTTTTCCAATTTAACCACATCATTAAAATAACCACTTATATAAGCCCATATTATATATTCTTTTGATATAACTATGTTTTAATGGAAATTCTTTTCTTTTTGAAGCTTTAATTTTATTATATAATATTATATTTAACCTTTAAAATTTAACCCACCTGTGACATTCACCTTAAGAACCTTAATCCATAGTATCAAGTAAGCTATGCTTTGAACCTACGATCGTGACAGGTAGCAACGAAACACCTATGTAAAGCAAACTATCTTGTGGCCTACGAAACGAGTAATGCAGACCAGACAGGCTTTGACAATTTCTCACTAAAGAATGGCGGGACTCGCGGAACCCCTAATTGCACATCGATCTACCAAAACGGATCTGGGGAAGACGTTGAGATCGGTACGCCGGTCCAACATGTCCCGGAGCAGCACAGGTAAGCCCTGATTTTCGTCGATAGATAATTAGTAGTACATGAAGCTAAACATAATGTTCAAAAGACAAGGACGTATATATGCAGTTATGAGTGTTGGGTATACTTTAAGGAGTGGCAGTAAAGGGGGCTACCACGCTAGGGAGAACAATCCTGATATACCAGTTTCGAATAATACCTGCATACCCTCTGAAGAGAAATAAATTAGATTAGTTCAGCAGCGTATACAGGCCAGCTTACTTCAGAAGCCAACAAAATCTCTAGGACTTGGTATCTCTGCAGTCTGTCAGCTCCAATGAGTGCATTCAGCGCCACAGCGCTTACCTATCGCCTGGCCCGGGTGCCAACGTACCAGCATATTATCACGGCACTGCCCCCCCCCCCCCCGTCTCCTTTTCCCCTCATTGGCATCTCATCAAGCAGTTTCCTTGAGCGGCATCAAATTCTCCTGCTCATTGAGGGATGCTGAGCTCCGGCGCGCTTGATATCACTTTAAGCAAATTAAGGCTAGTGAAAGACCGATTGAGAACCTGTATCACCCATTCTTCCCACGAACGGCCTCGGTCTTCGCCAACCGCGCAAATTTCATCAGAAAACTGTCAAGTAAAGGTCTTACGCGTATCATCTGGGCACGTCTCATTTGCAAACAATTCGCGGCTCCAGACCATTTCGACAAGTTCAACAATGCCGGCACAGAAACGAGCTCCTCCGATGGCAAACAGTAAAGAGGCCAAGGCAACCGGAAACAGCGTCAAAGCCACGGCCAGCTCCTGCGCTAGAGAGGCCGCGGACAACGAAGCATCAGCGAAGGATGTGGCCAAGCAGGAATCGATGAATGACACCTCAGAATCGATTGCGAATGATTCAGGCATATGGAAGAGAACCAACGACGGTTATGAAGGACGTATGTCCAACGGGCCAAAGCGGAGAAGAGTAGGCAGCGAAGATAGCCAGGGTCGAATAGACGCCGAGCCGCGAAAGAGACTGGTACGAGAAAACGACATACATCCTTTACAATCCTCCTACTCGATTGGCGAATACACTGTCGGCTGGATCTGCGCCATCACAGCTGAGTATATTGCCGCGCGAGCTTTTCTCGACGAAAAGCACGACCCACCCGAAGATATGCCCTCCCATGATAACAATGTCTATACACTGGGCAAAGTTGGGAGACATAATGTCGTAATCGCTGTCCTGCCTGACGGGGAGTATGGCATAGCCGCTGCAGCAAGCGTCGCAGGCGATTTGCTGCACAGTTTTCCTAACATCAGGATCGGTCTAATGGTTGGCATCGGCGGCGGCTCACCAAGCCAAAGTCACGATATACGTCTTGGAGATATTGTGGTTAGTAAGCCTGAAGATGGACGGGGTGGTGTATTCCAGTACGACTTTGGCAAGACGATTCAAGAGCAGAAATTCCAAACAACAGGGTTCTTGAATCAACCCCCCAGATTGTTGCGAGCAGCTGTAAGTGACCTTAGGGCACAGTATGAGGAGGAAGGCCACCGGCTTGAAGATGCCGTTAATGTCGCACTCGAGAAAAAGCCAAGACTGAGGATGAAATACAAACGACCGGACTCAAGCACAGACAGGCTTTTCAAATCTGCAATCACTCACAGTTCCAGCTGCGAGACAGCCTGTGGCAATAGTCCCTCGAACTTAGTATCGCGACCTGACCGGACCGAAGACGACGATAATCCGGCAATCCACTACGGCTTAATTGCTTCAGCGAACCAGTTGATGAAGGATGCCACGGTTCGAGATAAACTTGCAGCGGAAAAGGGCGTTCTGTGTTTTGAAATGGAAGCGGCAGGGCTGATGAACCACTTTCCTTGTTTAGTTATTCGCGGTATATGCGACTACTCAGACTCGCATAAGAACAAGGAGTGGCAAGGGTATGCAGCAATGGTGGCGGCCGCATACGCGAAAGATCTTCTCTGTCGAATTCCTCCTAACGAGGTTAAGTCCGAGAGGAGGATCAGTGAGCTTCTTTCTGACGGTTAGTCATTCTCAGGCTCTGCGTCCAATTGGTAGCGAGCTTCTAATAATAGATGTAGTTCTTAACACTGTATCCAGAACTAGAGCAAATATTGAAAGGATGAAATGTAAATTGGAGAGCAGGGAAGACCTTGATGTCCTTAATTGGTTAACTCCAATCGATTACGCCCCTCAACAAAGTGACTACATCAGGAGACGACAAAAGGGAACCGGCCAATGGCTCTTAGACTCAGTACAATTCCAGGCCTGGCTTAAGGGAAACACGCGGACGTTATTCTGTCCAGGTATTCCGGGAGCAGGGAAGACGATACTCACATCGATCGTCATTGACGAGCTCAGCGCAAGATTTCGGAGCGACTCGGGTACTGGCATCGCTTATATTTACTGCAACTTCCGACAGGAAGACAACCAGAAGGTTGAGAACTTGCTGGCCAGTCTGTTGAAACAGCTAGCTGAGAGCTATACTTCTCTTCCAAAGAATTTGAAAGACCTTTATGATCAGCATAAGCCCAAACGAACGTCGCCATCGTTCGACGAAATCGCTAGAACTCTGCGGTCTGTGACTGAATTGTATTCGAGACTCTTCATTATCGTCGACGCACTTGATGAATGTCAGCCATCCGACAGGAAGAGCTTCCTGGAAGAGCTCTTCAACCTCCAGACAAGACAGGGGGCGAAAATCTTCGTGACTTCAAGATCTATTCCGGAGATCGTTGATCAGCCCAAATCCAGTATTCTAGAGATTCGTGCAAGCAGGGAAGATGTGGAGAGATACTTGGAAGGCAACATGGATAAGCTACTATCTTTCGTCCGGCGTGACCGAAGTCTACAGGAAGATATTAAGAAGGGAATCTCAGAAGCCGTCGATGGAATGTAGGTTTTCAGTTGGCATTAACAGACGCGGACGCGCTGATGGTCCTACAGGTTTCTCTTGGCGCAGATCTACCTTGATACGCTTGACGACAAAACAACACCAAAGGCCATCAGAGATGCGTTAGAATACATCCGGAAACGAAGCCAGGGATTAGGCAAAGATAGGGAGGTCCAAATGCTAGCTGATGCATACGACCAAACCATGGAGAGAATCAATAGTCAGAAGCTAGGCTTGAAGAGGATGGCCACTCGAGTTCTGTCATGGATCACCTGCGCCAAGAGGCCGCTGACCACATCCGAACTTCAGCATGCGCTCGCTGTGGAAGTTGGCAAGACTGAGCTTGACGAACAAAACTTCACAGATATTGAAACCATGGTCTCAGTATGCGCTGGATTAGTTACGGTCGACGAAGAGAGCAAGATCATCCGCTTGGTCCATTATACGACACAGGAATACTTCGAGCAGGAAGACTTCAAGCAGAAACACGATCGTTGGTTCCTGAACGCTGACCAAGATATTGCCAACACTTGTCTGGCCTATTTATCTTTTAACGTGTTTGGGGCCGGCCCCTGGCAAAATCCGTATCCACACGACAAATATACCAACCAAGTCTATCAATATGGATATCCATTCTATAAATATGCCGCACAGAATTGGGGACACCATGTTCAAGCAGCCTCGATGGAGGCGGAACCACTGGTTCTAAATTTTCTTGGGCAAGAGGACAAGGTGTGTGCCTCCAGTCAGATAATAGTGTTATCTACACGGTACGTAGTCAATCGCAACTATATGGTGAAACAAGTGAAAGGGATACACCTTGCAGCACACTTTGGACTAAGGGACACAGTGATGGCCTTGATGCGGAATGGGCATGATCCGGACCCCAAGGATTCCTTCGGAGGGACACCGCTATTGTGGGCAGCGAGAAGCGGCCACGATAAGGTTGTCGAACTATTACTCGAGCAGAACGGAGTCAATCCGGACTCAAGGGGACCGTATACACGGACGCCATTGTCATACGCAGCAGAACAAGGACACGAGGTAGTGGTCGGGCTACTGCTCAAAATGGGCAAAGCTGACCCGAACTCGGAGACTACTGGGGTATTCTCTCTCAAGGGACAGACACCGCTGTGGTGGGCTGCAGAGAGGGGGCACAAGGCAGTGGTCCAACGCTTACTAGAGGAGGGCGCTGACCTGGAACCGAGGGACAGTGATGGCGTAACCCCAATGTTACTTGCAGCGGGGAATGGCCATGATGCAGTAGTTCAACTCTTGCTGAAGAAGGGCGCTGACCCGGAACCGAGGGACAGTGATGGCGTAACCCCAATGTTACTTGCAGCGGGGAATGGCCATGATGCAGTAGTTCAACTCTTGCTGAAGGAGGGCGTTGGTCTAGGCACCAGGGATTCATATGGTAACACACCAGCATCCTGGGCAATACGGAATCGCCACGAGCCGGTGATCAAGCTCCTACTGGAGAAGAGCTCTGATTCAGACTACGAGGACCAACTATCACGGGCGGCAGAGAGTGGCAGTGAGGCATTGGTCGAGCTGCTGCTTAGCAAGAAAGGCGTCGACATTAACGCTAAAGATGGTCACGGTCGGACGCCGCTGTCGCTAGCGGCTGGGAATGGGCACGAGGGGGTGGTCAAACTATTATTTAGCAAGGACGGCGTTAATATTAACGCTAAGGACGAACACGGCCAGACGGCCCTGTCGTGGGCGGCTACGGCGGGGTACGAGGCGATGTTTGACCTGCTGCTTGGTAAATATGGCGTCGACGTGAATGCTACAGGGCACAACTATTGTCGGACGCTGTTATGGTGGGCGGCTGAGAAGGGATACCAGGCGATAATAGAACTGCTGCTAGATAAAGACGGCATCGATATTAACGCTCAAGACTATTTTGGTCAAACGCTATTATCAAAAGCAGCTGAAAAAGGGCACGAGGCAGTAGTTGAACTGCTGCTGAATAAGGATGGCGTTGATATTAACGCTAAACAGGACTGCAGTCAGATACTACTGTGGTGGGCGGCTGAAAAGGGGCACAAGGCGGTGGTTGAGCTGCTGCTTGATAAATATGGCGTTGACATTAACGCTAAGGATGAGAGACTACTATCATGGTCGATTGAGGACGATATTTGGATGGATTTTGGTCGTACAGCGCTGTTATGGACGGCTGCGAACGGGCATATAGAAGTAGTTAAGCTGTTGCTCAGCAAGAATGGCGTCGATATTAACGCTAAAGATGATGGCAATAATACCGCGCTATTGTTGGCAGTTACGAATGAGAACAAAGCAGTAGTCAGGCTTTTGCTTGGCGAGAATGGCATCGATATTAACGCTAAAGATGGCCAAAATACTACTGCGCTAATACTGGCAGCTGCGAAGGGGGACAAGGCGACAGTCCAGCTGCTGCTTAGCAAGGATAGCGTTGATATTAACGCTGTGGATGATAGAAGAAGGACCGCGCTATCATGGGCAGCTGGGAATGGGAACAAGGCGGTAGTCAAACTGCTGCTTAGCGAAAAAGACATCGACGTCAACGGTGAAGGCGATTCACCGCTATGGATGGCAGCTAAAAATGGGCATAAGGCAGTATTCGACCTTCTGCTCAGCGAAGACGGCGTCGATGTCAATGTAAAGCGCCACAGGAGGACGCTACTGTTGTGGGCGGCCAAAAACGGACATGCTGCTATCGTTAAACAGCTTCTCGACAAAGGTGCTGATTTGGAGTCGAAGGATACCTTTAGGGGCCGGGCGCCACTATCGCATGCTGCTGAGAAGGGGCATAGAGCTATTGTTGAGCTATTGCTCGAGCATGGCGCTGAGATCGAGACAATGGATAAATCTTATCGGACGCCTCTGTCATGGGCCGCCGAGAAAAAGCATACGGCGGTTATTAAGCTATTGCTTGAGCATGGCGCTAAGACCGAGACGAAGGATACCTAAATCTCTTTTTACTTTCGCCATGGGCAAACCGCTGGCCTTGAAACATCCGCCCTCCACTATTCTGCTGTGCATAGCGGTGCATGTCAATCAATCAATCAGTCACGCACTCATTCGATCAATGAGCTAACACTAGGTGCTACATCGTGACACACGCGAACCCTGTCCTGTTCGCTCGGCTCAGCTGCAAGTTACGAGGAAACATTCAATATCCAACTTGAAGACATACGAGTTAGCTGAATAGTGTGCTGAATTCGGGTATGAAAGTTAGGTACACCTTAATCAGATTCCTGTGTATCAGGCTATCGGGCTATTGTCAATCATACATTCGTTTAGCTAGACTGGTACAAGGAAAAAGATTCGCTATTCGTTACTTCAGGCTGTTCCTTTCATTTACACCTCAGAAATATCTCCTCACGACTTGACCGGCTCAAGCTGTAAATGATCACCCTCGTTCGTTCTATATAACGACGCGACGTCGTTTCCCTGGCCCGTCATATGGAATACCCTTCCCGTGGCCTGTTACAGACGCGTCGTCGTCACCTGTTTCGCCGTCTTTTCACTGCGTTTCGCTTCTCCCATCACACCATGATCCTGTTCCAAGATAGTGAGATGTAGAGGGCCGTGAGGCTGATGGGCACAGAGACGGCGAAGAATATGCCGTAAGCCAGCGCCCGGGCTTGACTGATGTCTGGACTCATTGACAACAGGCTCGTGACAAACGACAGGGGCACGAAAACGAAGGCGAGGTAGATGATACGGCTCATGTTGCGGCTCTCGTCGACGGCCTTCTTGCCCTCCTCTACGCTGATAATGGCCACGGCCATTTTCATAATCTTGTCGGCCTGCTGCTGCAGCGTCTACAAACGCGCAAGCAGTGGAACAAAGTCGCGCCGAACTTTAGCCTGCCACTCCAATGACTTCTTCGTAGCCAATGTTGTATTTACGCCGGTGAATTAAAGATGCAGTAGCTTACCCGGATTGGTGATAGCGAAGGGAGACAGCGCGGCCGACAGACCGTAGCGGCTCTCAAGGCCGTTAATGGCGCCTCGGGCCCAGGCCACATAAAAGGGTAGGCGGCGCTGCCACTTATGAAAGCTGTCGAAAGCCGTTTCATGGTCATCCAATTTGCGAGTCCGCTCCAAGTCGAACTGCCACCCAACCTGAAAAAGTCATATAAAGGTGTACTCAAGTGTCACAAGGACCTCCGCGAACACCATCGGATACACATAGGACGTAATGTTTTCCGGATCTGCCATAAGACGGGCGCGATCTTCGGGCCTAAACGTCGAAAGGCAGGACAACAGAGCGTTGAAAATGGGCGTATTAGGCTCCTTGGAAATCAAAGATTCAGCAGAGGCCGACATACTGGGGGGGATATCGAGTCTGCCATATCCATTCCATAAAGGGTGTCCTGCGGTGATGGAAGAATCGACGAGAACGACCCCTGCGGTTCGATGAGGAGTCAGCAAATGCCACTATACAACCGAGACACGAAGTCTCAAAGTTGAAACATCTGCAGTAGGTCACTCACCAGTCCAATCGTTTCCTTGCTTGCGACTCCATATGCTCACTTTGCGTCGCAGGAGGCCGACCTCGTGTGGTGAATCCTCCCACCAGGCATTCTTCCCCGATTTAACCTGGCCTTCGAAGTCGATTCGCCGGAGGACGTTCTACTTTCCCGCCGCGTCTTTAGCAGCCTGTGACACGTCGAATCTTCGAAGAAGCGCGGCTGCATGTACTTGTCTCACAGAGGTGTGGAGTCTCTGGAAGAAGTGAACCAGCGCTTCCTTCATGAGGCGATCAGTTGAAGTCTATTAGGATGATCTAAGGTCTATAGTAAGTTCTAACCTGTAAGCCTACTATAAGAGATCCCTTTATAAATAGACGATCTCCGTAATAAGGTTCTACCGCTCCGTATCTACCCCTCCGTGACAACTTGATGGTCACAAAGTCGCGCTTGTAGGATTGGGACTCAAGCTCCGGCATCTCAATCCAGTCGTCTTTGATATTGAACCACGTATGATCCTCCAGATGGAACCGGAAGAAGAGAGGATCTATGTCCAACGCGAAGCCTAGAAGCTCTATAACCATGCTGGATAGGTCTTCGACAACGAAGAGCCGGTTGTTGGGCTTTACCCCGTTGTCGTCTGGTTGTATAAGCAAAAACCCTGCCTCACGACCACCCCCTATCACGACCACCCCCCCTGCCTACTAATTACCCAACTTCTAAAGCAATTTTCTTAACGAATACGTTATTCGCGATACTTTTTTTAATGTTTTTAATTAAATCTATTATTTCTAACCTTAATAACTTCTTTTATATTAATATCCTTATATTTTAAAATATATTAATTATTAACTTTATTAATATATATTAAATAATTATATAATTTATATTTTACTTTTTATATATATATTATATAAATAAACTTATTATTAGAACTTATTTTAATTACTTTTTATTTAACCTTAATATTTTTTTAAAGTTTAACTTTTAATGCTTTAATTTTTATTTATAAAAATGTAATAATTTTAACCTTTTTATTAAAAGCTTTATTAACCTTTATAAAAAATAGCCTTTATAATAAATTATTAAACGAAAAAAAGGTTTAAGCTAATTTTTATATATTAGCTTATAATTATTAACTTTTAAAAGGTATTTTAATTATAATTTTTAAAGCTATTTTTAATAACGCATCTCCCACTTAACCTGGCCACCCAATTGACCTAGCCACCCCACTAGCCCATACAATAAACGTCGGTGCATTAATCACGTGATAATCTAATAACTCTACAAATAATAGTCGTATAAAACAATAAAGTATACCATTAGATTCGTAATAAAAAGTGCTATTTAACGGTACCCTTTACTAATTCTTACGACTTATATTTGCGGAGTTATTAAACAATACGCTAAAGTAAGCGTTAAATTAATCCCTGCTTAGTGCCCCTTTAGCGTATTGCTTAATATCTCGCTTAATAGATTTTGTAAAAAAATAGTAAAAAATACCGTTGGATTCCCCTTTAACTAATAGATTTAACGGTATTAATTATTAAACCGTACGATTAATATTCGTAAAGTTATTAAAGATTAAAATAATAGGGTTTCATATAAGTTATTAGGGTGGCCAGGTCAATTGGGTGGCCAGGTTAAGTGGGAGATGCGTTAAATTAAATATAATAAGTTATTTTTTAATTATAAATATTAATATTATTACCTTTATAATACCTTTCTTTTTAAATATTATATATTTTAAAAATAGTAATATTTATTAATTTTTTAAATATATTTTAACTATTTTTTATACTTTTTTTAATATATTTA